>NC_053023.1:565508991-565660009 GCF_003073215.2 Triticum urartu
GAGTTGAAGTTAATATTTCAAGCAAATTCCCGGATTGAGAGATATGAAGTCTCCAATAAGTTCTATAGCTGCAAGATGGAGGAGAATAGTTCTGTCAGTGAACATATACTCAGAATGTTTGGGTACCATAATCACTTGACTCGGCTGGGAGTTAATCTTTCGGTTGATAGTGTCATTGACAGAGTTCTTCAATCACTGCCACCAAGCTACAAGAGCTTCGTGATGAACTATAATATGCAAGGGATGAATAAAACAATTCCTGAGCTCTTCACAATGCTAAAGGCTGCGGAGGTAGAAATCAAGAAGGAGCATCAAGTGTTGATGGTCAACAAGACCACTAGTTTCAAGAAAAAGGGCAAAGGGAAGAACAAGGGGAACTTCAAGAAGAACAACAAGCAAGTTGCTGCTCAAGAGAAGAAACCCAAGTCTGGACCTAAGCCTGAAATTGAGTGCTTCTAGTGCAAGCAGACTGGTCACTGGAAGCGGAACTGCCCCAAGTATTTGGCAGATAAGAAGGATGGCAAGGTGAACAAAGGTATATGTGATATACATGTTATTGATGTGTACCTTACTAATGCTCGCAGTAGCACCTGGGTATTTGATACTGGTTATGTTGCTAATATTTGCAACTCGAAACAAGGGCTACGGATTAAGCGAAGATTGGCTAAGGACGAGGTGACGATGCGCGTGGGAAATGGTTCCAAAGTCGATGTGATCGCGGTCGGCATGCTACCTCTACATCTACCTTTGGGATTAGTATTAGACCTAAATAATTGTTATTTGGTGCCAACGTTGAGCATGAACATTATATCTGGATCTTGTTTGATGCGAGACGGTTATTCATTTAAATCAGAGAATAATGGTTGTTCTATTTATATGAGTAATATCTTTTATGGTCATGCACCCGTGAAGAGTGGTCTATTCTTATTGAATCTCGATAGTAGTGACACACATATTCATAATGTTGAAGCCAAAAGATGCAGAGTTGATAATGATAGTGCAACTTATTTGTGGCACTGCCGTTTAGGTCATATCGGTGTAAAGCGCATGAAGAAACTCCATACTGATGGACTTTTGGAACCACTTGATTATGAATCACTTGGTACTTGCGAACCGTGCCTCATGGGCAAGATGACTAAAACGCCGTTCTCCGGAACTATGGAGAGAGCAACAGATTTTTTGGAAATCATACATACAGATGTATGTGGTCCGATGAATGTTGAGGCTCATGGCGGATATTGTTATTTTCTCACCTTCACAGATGATTAAAGAAGATATGGGTATATCTAATTAATGAAGCATAAGTGTGAAACATTTGAAAAGTTCAAAGAATTTCAGAGTGAAGTTGAAAATCATCATAACAAGAAAATAAAGTTTCTACGATCTGATTGTGGAGGAGAATATTTGAGTTACGAGTTTGGTCTACATTTGAAACAATGCAGAATAGTTTCGCAACTCACGCCACCCGGAACACCACAGCGTAATGGTGTGTCCGAATGTCGTAATCGTACTTTACTAGATATGGTGCGATCTATGATATCTCTTACAGATTTACCGCTATCGTTTTGGGGTTATGCTTTAGAGACGGCCGCATTCACGTTAAATAGGGCACCATCGAAATCCATTGAGACAACGCCTTCTGAACTGTGGTTTGGTAAGAAACCAAAGTTGTCGTTTCTGAAAGTTTGGGGCTGCGATGCTTATGTGAAAAAGCTTCAACCTGATAAGCTCGAACCCAAATCAGAGAAATTTGTCTTCATAGGATACCCAAAGGAGACTGTTGGGTACACCTTCTCTCACAGATCTGAAGGCAAGACTTTTGTTGCTAAATTCGGAGTTTTTCTAGAGAAGGAGTTTCTCTCGAAAGAAGTGAGTGGGAGGAAAGTAGAACTTGATGAGGTAACTGTACCTGCTCCCTTATTGGAAAGCAGTTCATCAAAGAAAACAGTTTCTGCAACACGTACACCAATTAGTGAGGAAGTTAATGATGATGATCATGAAACTTCAGATCAAGTTGTTACTGAACCTCGTAGGTCAACCAGAGTAAGATCCGCACCAGAGTGGTACGGTAATCCTGTTCTGGAAGTTATGTTACTAGACCATGACGAACCTACGAACTATGAAGAAGCGATGGTGAGCCCAGATTCCGCAAAATGGCTTGAGGCCATGAAATCTGAGATGGGATTCATGTATGAGAACAAAGTCTGGACTTTGGTTGACTTGCCCGTTGATCGGCAAGCAATTGAGAATAAATGGATCTTCAAGAAGAAGACTAACGCTGACGGTAATGTTACTATCTATAAAGCTCGACTTGTTGCGAAAGGTTTTTGACAAGTTCAAGGGATTGACTACGATGAGACCTTCTCACCCGTAGCGATGCTTAAGTCTGTCTGAATCATGTTAGCAATTGCCGCGTTTTATGATTATGAAATATGGCAGATGGATGTCAAAACTGCATTCTTGAATGGATTTCTGGAAGAAGAGTTGTATATGATGCAACCGGAAGGTTTTGTCGATCCAAAGGGAGCTAACAAAGTGGGCAAGCTCCAGCGATCCATTTATGGACTGGTGCAAGCCTCTCGGAGTTGGAATAAACGCTTTGATAGTGTGATCAAAGCATTTGGTTTTATACAGACTTCTGGAGAAGCCTGTATTTACAAGAAAGTTAGTGGGAGCTCTGTAGCATTTCTGATATTATATGTGGATGACATATTACTGATTGGAAATGATATAGAATTTCTGGATAGCATAAAGGGATACTTGAATAAGAGTTTTTCAATGAAAGACCTCGGTGAAGCTGCTTACATATTGGGCATTAAGATCTATAGAGATAGATCAAGACGCTTAATTGGACTTCACAAAGCACATACCTTGACAAAGTTTTGAAGAGGTTCAAAATGGATCAAGCAAAGAAAGGGTTCTTGCCTGTATTACAAGGTGTGAAGTTGAGTAAGACTCAATGCCCGACCACTTCAGAAGATAGAGAGAAAATGAAAGATGTTCCCTATGCTTCAGCCATAGGCTCTATCATGTATGCAATGCTGTGTACCACACCTGATGTGTGCCTTGCTATAAGTCTAGCAGGGAGGTACCAAAGTAATCCAGGAGTGGATCACTGGACAACGGTCAAGAACATCCTGAAATACCTGAAAAGGACTAAGGATATGTTTCTCGTTTATGGAGGTGACAAAGAGCTCATCATACACGGTTACTGAGGGAGTCCTGGATTAGGGGGTGTTCGGATAGCCAAACTATACCTTCAAGCCGGACTCCTGGACTATGAAGATACAAGATTGAAGACTCCGTCCCCTGTCCGGAAGGGATTCTCCTTGGCGTGGAAGGCAAGCTTGGCGATACGGATGTTCAGATCTCCTACCATTGTAACCGACTCTATGTAACCCTAACCCTATCCGGTGTCTATATAAACCGGAGGGTTTTAGTCCGTAGGACAACATACACATCAACAATCATACCATAGGCTAGCTTCTAGGGTTTTAGCCTCTCTGATCTCGTGGTAGATCAACTCTTGTACTACCCATATCATCAATATTAATCAAGCAGGACGTAGGGTTTTACCTCCATCGAGAGGGCCCGAACCTGGGTAAAACTTCGTGTCCCCTGCCTCCTGTTACCATCCGGCCTAGACGCACAGTTCGGGAGCCCCTACCCGAGATCCGCCGGTTTTGACACCGACATTGGTGCTTTCGTTGAGAGTTCCTCTGTGCCGTCGCCATCAGGCCCGATGGCTCCTACGATCATCAATGGCGATGCAGTCCAGGGTGAGACCTTCCTCCCTGGATAGATCTTCGTCGTTGGTGGCTTTGCACTGCGGGCCGATTCACTTGGCCATCTAGAGCAGATCGAAAGCTACGCCCCTGGCCATCAGGTCAGATTCGGAAGTTTAAACTACACGGCCGACATCCGTGGGGACTTGATCTTCGACGGATTCGAACCACTGCCGGGCGTGCCGCACTGTCACGACGAGCATGATCTAGCTCTGCCGCCGAACAGAGCCCCGGAGGCCGCACCCGCATCGGCTCCGACCCCTAGTTTGGAGCCGGCCGCGTCGATCGAGGATGGGCGGTTGGACGCCACCTCGGGGGCCGCGATCCCAACGGCGGTTGAGCCGAACACCAGCCCCATACTCTTCAAGACTCGTGACTCCTTAGAGCCGGATTCTTCTCCGGACTCCGAACTCTCTGCGTCCCTGCCGAGCGAATCCGATTGGGCGCCGATCATGGAGTTCACGGCCGCAGACGTCTTTCAGCACTCGCCTTTTGGCGATATCTTGAAATCACTAAAGTCTCTCTCTTTGTCAGGAGAGCCCTGGCCGGACTACGGTCAGCAAAGTTGGGGTACGGACGATGAAGAAATTCAAAGCCCACCCACCACCCACTTTGTAGCCACTGTCGACAACTTAACCGACATGCTCGACTTCGACTCCGAAGACATCGACGGTATGGACACCAATGAAGGAGATGATGAAGAACCAGCGCCTACTAGGCCCTGGAAAGCCACCTCGTCATATGACATATACATGGTGGACACCCCAAAAGAGGGAGAGGGCGATGGAACAGCGGAGGATGACCCCTCCAAGAAACAGCAAAAGCGCCGGCGTCAGCGGCGCCGCTCAAAATCCCGCCAACACAAAAACGGCGATTCCAGCACGGGAGATAATAATACCCCGGAAAGCGCCAAAGAACATCCCCCCGAGCAAGATTTAGCACAGAGGATGGAGAAACCAGCCCTCATGAGAGAGCGGCCGACAGAGAGGTCGAGGACGATACTTGTATGCCTCCCTCTAAAGACGAGGCAAGCCTTGACGACGACGAATTCGCCGTGCCGGAGGATCCCGTCGAACATGAGCGTTTTCAACGCAGGCTTATGGCCACGGCAAGAAGCCTCAAGAAAAAACAGCAGCAACTTAAAGCTGATCAAGATCGGCTAGTCGATAGATGGACTGAAGTCTTGGCGGCCGAAGAGCATAAACCCGAACGCCCCTCCAAGTACTACCCGAAGCGCAGGTTGCTACCCCGATTAGAGGAGGAAGCACTCGACGCGGCCGACAGGCCACCTCGTGGCCGCGACAGAGAGGCCTCATGGCCCTCCACCCAAGCCGCACCCCATACCAAGGCACGAGAATATGCGCCGGACTTACGAGACATGTTGGAGGACAAGGCAAGGCAAACAAGATCGATCTACGGATCGCGTAGGCGCCCCACGGCTCGAGACGATAACCGTCACGCCGTCCACAAATTCGGCAGGGCCGAACACAGTAGACAAAGCTCATTGGAGCTGCGTCATGATATCGCCCAGTACAGAGGCGCCGCACACCCATTGTGCTTCACAGACGAAATAATGGATCATCAAATCCCCGAGGGTTTCAAACCCGTAAACATCGAATCATACGATGGCTCAACAGATCCCGCGGTATGGATCGAGGATTATCTCCTTCATATCCACACGGCCCGCGGCGATGATTTCCACGCCATCAAATACCTCCCACTCAAGCTTAAAGGACCAGCCCGGCAGTGGCTTAACAGCCTGCCAACAGGGTCAATCAGCTGTTGGGAGGACCTGGAAGCCGCATTCCTTGACAATTTCTAGGGCACTTATGTGCGACCCCCAGATGCTGACGACCTAAGCCACGTAATTCAGCAGCCAGATGAATCGGCCAGGCAATTCTGGACACGGTTCCTAACAAAGAAAAATCAAATACTCGACTGTCCGGACGTAGAGGCCTTAGCAGCCTTCAAGCATAATATCCGTGACGAGTGGCTTGCACGGCACCTAGGACAGGAGAAGTCAAAATCTATGGCAGCACTCACGGCACTCATGACCCACTTTTACGCGGGAGAAGACAGCTGGCTTGCTCGTAGCAACAATATGACCAAGACCCCTAGTCGTTCGGACACCAGGGACATTAGTGGCAGGTCGCGTCGCAACCAGCAGAAGCACCGCATCAACGGCGACAATGCTAAGGATACGGCAGTTAATGCCGGATTCAGAGGCTCTAAATCTGGTCAGCAGAAAAAGTCATTCAAAAGGAATCCTAGGGGCCCGTCTAGCTTGGACTGAATACTCGGCTGCTTGTGCCAAATACATGGCACCCCCGAAAAGCCGGCCAATCACACCAACAGGGACTGTTGGGTGTTCAAGCAGGCAGGCAGATTAAGCGCCGACAATGAAGACAAGGGGCTGCATAGAGATGACGACGAGGAGCCCTGGCCGCCGAACAACAATGGACAAAAGGGTTTTCCCCCACAAGTGCGGACAGTGAACATGATATACGCCACCCACGTCCCTAAAAGGGAGCGGAAGCGCGCGTTAAGGGACGTATACACGGTAGAGCTAGTCGCCCCAAAGTTCAACCCATGGTCCTCCTGCCCGATCACCTTTGATCGACGAGACCATCCCACTAGCATCCGTCATGGCGGATTCGCCGCACTAGTTCTCGACCCAATCATTGATGGATTTCATCTCACTAGAGTCCTCATGGACGGCGACAGTAGCTTGAACCTGCTTTACCAAGATACAGTGCGGAAAATGGGCATAGATCCCTCGAGGATTAAGCCCACCAAAACGACCTTTGAAGGTGTAATACAAGGTGTAGAGGCCAGCTGCACAGGCTCGGTCACACTTGAAGTGGTCTTCGGATCTCCAGATAATTTCCGAAGCGAGGATTTAATCTTCGACATAGTCCCGTTCCGCAGTGGTTATCACGCACTGCTCGGGCGAACCGCATTCGCCAAGTTCAATGCGGTCCCGCACTACGCATACCTTAAGCTCAAGATGCCAGGCCCTCGAGGAGTAATTACGGTCAATGGAAACACCGAACGCTCCCTCTGAACGGAGGAGCACACGGCGGCCCTTGCAGCGGAAGTACAAAGCAGCCTCTCCAGGCAGTTCTCCAGTCCGGCCATTAAACGTCCGGACACAGTCAAGCGCGCCCGGAGTAACCTACAACAAGACCGCCTAGCATGTTCCGAGCAGGGGTAGCAATGCGGCCCCAACCCCAACCCCCGCAAAAAGGCGACGCCAGTACTTCGCGTCCATAACTACGCTCTGGAAATACCATGGGCATAGGGGGAGGGGCACCATCACGGCACACCTAAAACACGGCTTAAACCGCACCAGGGGCTGCCGAATTTTTTTCTTACTATACCTTCAAGCCGGACTCCTGGAGTATGAAGATACAAGATTGAAGACTCCGTCCCGTGTCCAGAAGGGATTCTCCTTGGCGTGGAAGGCAAGCTTGGCGATACGGATGTTCAGATCTCCTACCATTGTAACCGACTCTATGTAACCCTAACCCTATCCGGTGTCTATATAAACCGGAGGGTTTTAGTCCGTAGGACAACATACACATCAACAATCATACCATAGGCTAGCTTCTAGGGTTTTAGCCTCTCTGATCTCGTGGTAGATCAACTCTTGTACTACCCATATCATCAATATTAATCAAGCAGGACGTAGGGTTTTACCTCCATCAAGAGGGCCCGAACCTGGGTAAAACTTCGTGTCCCCTGCCTCCTGTTACCATCCGGCCTAGACACATAGTTCAGGACCCCCTACCCGAGATCCGCCGGTTTTGACACCGACAGTTACATTGATGCAAGCTTTGACACTGATCCGGATGATTCGAAATCGCAAACCGGATATGAGTTTACATTGAACGGTAGAGCTGTCAGTTGGTGCAGTTCTAAACAAAGCATCGTGGCGGGATCTACATGTGAAGCGGAGTACATAGCTGCTTCGGAAGCAGGAAATGAAGGAGTCTGGATGAAGGAGTTCATATCCGATCTAGGTGTCATACCTAGTGCATCTGGTCCAATGAAAATCTTTTGTGACAATACTGGAGCAATTGCCTTAGCGAAGGAATCCAGATTTCACAAGAGAACCAAGCACATCAAGAGACGCTTCAATTCCATCCGGGATCTAGTCCAGGTGGGAGACATAGAAATTTGCAAGATGCATACGGATCTGAATGTTGCAGATCCGTTGACTAAGCCTCTTCCACGAGCAAAACATGATCAGCACCAAGGCTCCATGGGTGTTAGAATCATTACTGTGTAATCTAGATTATTGACTCTAGTGCAAGTGGGAGACTGAAGGAAATATGCCCTAGAGGCAATAATAAAGTTATTATTTATTTCCTTATATCATGATAAATGTTTATTATTCATGCTAGAATTGTATTAACCGGAAACATAATACATGTGTGAATACATAGACAAACAGAGTGTCACTAGTATGTCTCTACTTAACTAGCTCGTTGATCAAAGATGGTTAAGTTTCCTAGCCATTGACATGGGTTGTCATTTGATTAACGGGATCACATCATTAGGAGAATGATGTGATTGACATGACCCATTCCATTAGCTTAGCACACGATCGTTTAAGTATGTTGCTATTGCTTTCTTCATGACTTATACATGTTCCTATGACTATGATATTATGCAACTCCCGTTTATCAGAGGAACACTTTGTGTGCTACCAAACATCACAACGTAACTGGGTGATTATAAAGGTGCTCTACAGGTGTCTCCGAAGGTACTTGTTGGGTTGGCGTATTTCGAGATTAGGATTTGTCACTCCGATTGTCAGAGAGGTATCTCTGGGCCCTCTCGGTAATGCACATCACTTAAGCCTTGCAAGCATTGTAACTAATGAGTTAGTTGCGGGATGATGTATTATGGAACGAGTAAAGAGACTTGCCGGTAATGATATTGAACTAGGTATTGAGATACCGACGATCGAATCTCGGGCAAGTAACATACCGATGACAAAGGGAACAACGTATGTTGTTATGCGGTCTGACCGATAAAGATCTTCGTAGAATATGTAGGAGCCAATATTAGCATCCAGGTTCTGCTATTGGTTATTGACCGGAGACGTGTCTCGGTCATGTCTACATAGTTCTCGAACCCGTAGGGTCTGCACGCTTAACGCTATGATGACAATTATATTATGAGTTTTATGTTTTGATGTATCAAAGGTTGTTCAGAGTCCCGGATGTGATCATGGACATGACGAGGAGTCTCAAAATGGTCGAGACATGAAGATTGATATATTGGAAGCCTATGTTTGGATATCGGAAGTGTTCCGGGTGAAATCGGGATTTTACCGGAGTACCGGGGGGTTACCGGAACCCCCCGGGGACTTAATGGGCCTACATGGGCCTTAGTGGAAAACGAAGGAAGCAAGGGAAGTGTGGGGCATGCCCCCCCAAGGCCCAAACTGAATTGGTTTAGGGCAAAGGGGGCTGCCCCCCCCTCTTTCCTTCTTCCCCCCTCCCAAGTCCTAATCCAACTAGAAAAAGGGGGGAGTCCTACTCCCGGTGGGAGTAGGACTCCTCCGGCGCGCCTCTCCCCTTGGCCGGCCGCACCCCCTTGCTCCTTTATATACAGGGGCAGGGGGGCACCTCTAGACACACAAGTTGATCAAGTTGATCGTCTCTTAGCCGTGTGCGGTGCCCCCCTCCACCATAGTCCACCTTGATAATACTGTAGCGGTGCTTATGCGAAGCCCTCCGTCGGTAGAACATCAACATCGTCACCACGCCATCGTGCTGACAAAACTCTTCCTCAACACTCGGCTGGATCGGAGTTAGAGGGACGTCATCGGGCTGAACGTGTGCTGAACTCGGAGGTGCCGTGCATTCGGTACTTGATCGGTCGGATCGTGAAGACGTACGACTACATCAACAGCGTTGTGCTAACGCTTCCGCTTTCGGTCTACGAGGGTACGTGGACAACACTCTCCCCTCTCGTTGCTATGCATCACCATGATCTTGCGTGCGCATAGGAATTTTTTTGAAATTACTACGTTTCCCAACACACTTCCCAACATCAATGAGATTTTCGAGCAACTCAAAGGTGCCCAGGTATTCTCCAAGCTTGACCTTCGTATGGGCTATCATTAGATTCGCATTCGTGAACAAGATATCCCCAAGACAGGATTCAGAACAAGCTATGGTTCTTATGAATACACTGTCATGTCTTTCGGCCTTGTCAACGCTCCTCCAACGTTCTCTCGCATGATGAACTTCATCTTCAACCCTTACACAAATGATTTCGTCTTGGTGTATCTTGATGATATTTTGGTCTTTTCCAAGAACAAGGAGGATCATGCCAAGCATTTGAGATTGGTGCTGGACAAACTCAGAGAACATCAATTCTATGCGAAGTTTTCAAAGTGCGAGTTTTGGCTCGACGAGGTTCTCTACCTTGGCCATATCATCTCCGCCAAGGGCATAGCTGTTAATCCTGAGAAGGTGTCTACAATTGTGAATTAGGAACCACCTCAGAATGTCAAGCAGCTCCGTAGCTTTCTTGGGCTTGCAAGCTATTGTAGAAGATTCGTTGCGAATTTCTCTAAGATCGCGATGCCCTTTCCAACCTTCTCCAGAAGCATGTGAAGTATGTCTAGACGCCTGAATGTGATGTGGCTTTCAACACCCTCAAAGAGAAGTTAGTCACAGCTCCAGTTCTGACTCCTCCTGATGAATCCAAACCATTTGAAGTTTTCTGTGATGCTTCCCTGCAAGGTCTTGGTGCTGTGTTAATGCAAGAGAAGAAAGTTGTGGCCTATACCTCTCGCCAGTTGAAGCCCAACAAAAAGAACTACCCCACTCATGACCTCGAGTTGGCGGCAGTTGTCCATGCTCTTTTAACATGGAGACATCTCTTGTTGGGAAGGAAAGTGGACATCTTCACTGATCATAAGAGCCTCAAGTACATCTTCACTCAACCCAACCTCAACCTCAGGCAGACTCGTTGGGTCGAGATGATTCAAGAGTGTAATCCGAGTATTGAATATACGCCAGGCAAGGCCAATGTCATTGCTGACGCTTTGAGCAGGAAGGCTTACTGCAACAGTTTGATTCTCAAGCCCTTCCAACCGGATCTTTGTGAAGCTTTCCGCAAACTTAATCTCCAAGTTGTTCCTCAAGGATTTCTTGCCAACCTCCAAGTCTCTCCTACTTTGGAAGATCAAATTCATGAGGCACAACTTCTTGATGCCATGGTAAAGAAGGTGAAGAATGGGATTGCCAAGAGTCAACCCAAGTACAAGTGCTATCGCCTTGATGACAAAGATACTCTTTTCTTCGAGGATCGAATTGTGGTTCCTAAGGGTGATCTACGTAAAGTCATTATGAACGAGGCTCACAATTCACTCCTATCCATTCATCCTGGAAGTACAAAGATGTACCATGACCTCAAGCAGTCGTATTGGTGGACTCGTATGAAGCGAGAAATTGCTCAGTTCGTGAATGAATGTGATGTCTGCAGAAGAGTGAAAGCAGAACACCAACGGCCAGCTGGTCTCCTCCAACCTCTTGCCATTCCGGAATGGAAGTTTGACCATATTGAGATGGACTTCATGACTGGATTTCCCAAGTCCAAGCGTTGAAATGATGCTATCTTTGTTGTCATCGACAAGCTTACTAAAGTGGCTCATTTTCTTACTATCAAAGAATCTATCACAGCAGCTCAGTTGGCAGAGCTATATACCTCCAGGATTGTCTCCTTGCACGGCATTCCACAGTTGATATCTTCAGATCATGGAAGCATCTTTACTTCTAAGTTTTGGGATTCCTTCCAGAAGGCCATGGGCACCAATATTCGCTTCAGCACAACCTTCCATCCTCAAACTAGTGGACAAGTCGAGCGTGTAAATCAAATTCTTGAAGATATGCTCAGGGCTTGTGTCATTTCCTTCAGTATGAAGTGGGAAGATTGTCTTCCATATGCCGATTTCTCCTACAACAACAGCTTCCAAGCGAGTTCGGGCAAGGCCGCATTCGAGATTCTCTATGGCAGAAAGTGCCGTACTCCTCTTAATTGGTCAGAGACTGGTGAACGCCAACTTCTTGGCAATGACTTAATCACAGAAGCTGAAGAAATGTGTAAAGTCATCCGTGAAAATCTCAAAGTCGCGCAATCGCGCCAAAAGAGTTACTATGATAGCAAGCATCGTGACTTGGCTTTCGAGATAGGAGACAATGTCTACCTCCGCGTCTCTCCAATAAAAGGTACTCGTCGCTTTGGTATCAAAGGGAAGCTTGCCCCTAGATACGCGGGTCCTTTCAAGATCATTGGCAAAAGAGGCGATCTCTCCTATCAACTTGAGCTTCCATCCAACTTTGCAAATGTGCACGACGTGTTTCACGTGTCACAACTTTGCAAGTGTTTCAAGACTCCCGACCCACCATCAACTTCGAAGAGATTGACCTCCAAGAAGACTTGTCTTATCATGAGCATCCCGTTGCTATTCTTGAAGAAAGTGAGCGCAAGACTCGCAAAAAGTCTATCAAATTCCTGAAAGTGAAGTGGTCACACCATTCCGACCGAGAAGCCACCTGGGAACACGAGGACCACCTCCGTTCCGAATATCTGGAGTTCTTTCAGTCCTAGATCTCGGGACGAGATCCTTTCGTAGTGGTGGAGTGTTGTAACACCCCCGATGTAACTTACCATATTTGTACTCCAACTCTTGCCATTTTCGGCTCTAAGTTATGATATTCCCTCGTGGTTGGGTTTTGTCTTCGATTTGCATTTTTTCCATGTCATGCATTTCATATCATGTCATCATGTGCATCGCATTTGCATACGTGTTCGTCTCATGCATCCAAGCATTTTCCCCGTTGTCCGTTTTGCAATCCGACACTCCTATGTCCTCCGGCACCCCCTTTTGTCTCTTTTTGTGTGCGAGTGTTAAACCTTCTCGGAATGGACCGAGATTTGCCAAGTGGCCTTGGTACACCACCGGTAGACCGCCTATCAAGTTTCGTGCCATTTGGAGTTCGTTTGATACTCCAACGGTTAACCGGGGAACCGTAAAGGCCTTGTGTGTGTTGCAGCCCAACACCCCTTTAAAGTGGCCCAATAACCCATCCTAACCCCCTCCATCCTCTCGGATGTTCGATCACGATCGCGTGGCCGAAACCGCACTCCATTTGGACTTTCCTAGCTCCCTCTACCTATATAAACACCTCCCCCTCCGAAATTCGCAGTCCAAAACCCTAGATCCAATCCCTCCACGCCGCCGGACACGTCCGCCGCCGGCCGGACGCGTCCGCCACCTCCCTCAGCCACTCCGGGCGCGCCACGTGTCCCTGGACCCGTCCCCGCCGCCGCGGCCCGGCGAGCCCGATGAGGGCCCGCCCGAGCCCAGCCGCCGCCGCCCTGTGCCCGTGGTCGCCGCCACCTCACGCCGCGCCCGCTGCCGCCCGGCCACCGCCATCGCCACTCCGGGTGCGCCACGTGTCCCTGGACCCGTCCCTACCGCCGCGGCGCGGCGAGCCTGATGAGGGCCCGCCCGAGCCCAGCCGTCGCCGCCCCGTGCCTGTGGTCGCTGCCACCTCGCGCCGCGCCCGCTGCCGCCCGGCCACCGCCATCGCCGCTCCGCCGTGCCGCCTGCGCCACATCAGCGTCTGCGTCCGCCGCCCCTGCGCCATCTCCGGTGCTCCGCCGCCCTGCTCGCCGGCCACCGCCGCTCGCAGGCGCGCGCCGCCGCTCCTCCACCGACATCCATGAACTCCGGCGACGTCCTCCCCATCTCCGGCGCCGGATCCGCGTTCTCCGACGAGCCCCCACACCTCTCCAGCTCCGGCCACCGTGGTGTCCGACTCCGATGATCCTAGGGAACCGCACCACCCCAAACCCTAGATCTGAGGTTGACTCCCCCCTTTTTTCTCTAAGTCCCTTTTCTGTAGCATTTTCAACCCATGTTCATCAGGTAATAACTCCTCATCCATAGATCCGTTTTGCATGCATGATATATCGAAATGTTCATCAGGATGTGCTCTTCATTTTGTTCCATTGTGACATGCTTGTTTGAGTCCATCTTGATGCCCAAATTGTTGATGCAAGAGTGCTATAAAATGTTAGTTCCTGTTAGTTAGCAGATTATGAGCATTTGTCATTTTTGCTACATTTGTTGTGTGCTGCATATGGGCATGATCTCTACATGTGTTTTGGGATATGCCATGCCATCTTTACAGGGGTGTATGCCATGTATTTTTGTGATCAATGTGGTGACTAGCACAAGCATGCAAAGTAGCTCTCGTGATATTGCTGTTTTCAGAGACTTAGAATTTCACTAAGTCTTTGCTCTGCTGTTATTTTTATGCCATGTATTCATGTTGCTACAGTGAGATCCATGCTTCTTTTGAGTATGATCAGTAAGGATGATTTGGGAATATGGTTGTGCACTATCCATCCATGCCCCTGTTTCATTTATGGAGTGACATAGCATGACTCAATCTTGCTCTACTTTTGCTATAAAATGTTCCTGGCAGATTGTTTACATGTTAATCAATTTTGCCAAGGCTGTTGTAGTTGATCCTTGCATGCTTTAAGTTTTTTATTGTTTTGGTTAGCTTCATGAACATGTCTTCTTGCTGGTAGTATGCTTAGCTTGACATGCAATGCCTTGTGTTCAGTGAATCGAGCTCGCAAACCTGCCTTATAAATCCTATTTTTTCCATGTCCAGTTTTCTGCTAAGTCTGAATCTGTTAACGAAACTTGCTATGTTTACATGGGTGCCATCATATCTTCTTATCCTTTTTGGCTTATGGTCAGTAAGTGACTTTTGTTATATGCTTTGAGTAGATTCATGCCATGCCTTGTATTGCTATGTTCTGTTCCTGTAGCATGTTGTTATCTTGCTCTAAACATTGCTTCCTGATGTTAATTCCTGGCTTGTTATTTTCACTAAGTCTGTGATGCTGATATCTTTTGCACTTTTGCCATGCTTGTTTGAACCTGCTATTGTGTGATTTAGCTGTAGCTCAGTGTTCATATTTTGTCAAGCATCTTGAGTAGATCACTGCCGTGTGCTTTGTTGCTATGTTGGAGTGCATTAGCTTAGTTTCTTGTTGCATTCTAGATGGCATCGTGCTGTTAATCGCAGAATTGTGCCATTATTGTTTTGCTTGCCATTTGCAAACCGTGCATCCGATTCCAGTGATCTTTATATCAATTTCGACCGAAATCAACTCATCTTTCCAGCGGAGCACTTGGTTTGCCAAGTTGATGCCTTGTTCAATCTTTTCCTTTCGGAGCATGCATATGCATTGCATATCACACCCCACATATCATGCCATGTTTTGCATCATGTTGCTTGCGCATTGCACCGTGGTTGATTGTGGTTTCCTTTGCTTGTGTTCTTGCCTTGGGTAGAGCTGGGAGATGAGTTCGTGATCGAGGAACCCGTTGAGTACACTTATGAGGATCAGGCTTTCGTCAACTCGGAGAACTTTGCAGGCAAGATGACCATACCCTCCAAATCACTTCTATCTTTGCTTGCTAGTTGCTCGCTCTATTGCTATGCCGCGATACCTACCACTTGCTATATCATGCCCCCCATATTGACATGCCAAGCCTCTAACCCACCTTTCCTAGCAAACCGTTGTTTGGCTATGTTATCGCTTTGCTCAGCCCCTCTTATAGCGTTGCTAGTTGCAGGTGAAGATGGAGTTTGTTCCTTGTTGGAACATGATTATTGTTGGGATATCATTATTATATCTTGTTTACTTTAATGCATCTATATACTTGGTAAAGGGTGGAAGGCTCGGCCTTATGCCTGGTGTTTTGTTCCACTCTTGCCGTCCTAGTTTCCGTCATACCGGTGTTATGTTCCTTCATTTTGCGTTCCTTACACGGTTGGGTTATAATGGGAACCCCTTGACAGTTCGCCTTGAATAAAACTCCTCCTGCAAGGCCCAACCTTGGTTTTACCTTTTGCCACCTAAGCCCCTTTTCCCTTGGGTTCCGCGGACTCAAGGGTCATCTTTATTTTAAACCCCCGGGCCAGTGCTCCTCTGAGTTGGTCCAACCTGTCAGCAGCCGGTGGCCACCAGGGGAAACTCTGGGGTGGCCTACCGGAATCTTGGACAATCTGTTGTGCCCTGAGAACGAGATATGTGCAGCTCCTATCGGGATTTGTCGGCACATTCAGGTGGCTTTGCTGGTCTTGTTTTACCATTGTCGAAATGTCTTGTAACCGGGATTTCGAGTCTGATCGGGTCTTCCTGGGAGAAGGAATATCCTTCATTAACCGTGAGAGCTTGTGATGGGATAAGTTGGGACACCCCTGCAGGGTTTTGAACTTTCGAAAGCCGTGCCCACGGTTATGGGCAGATGGGAATTTGTTAATATCCGGTTGTAGAAAACCTGACACTTAACTTAATTTAAAATGAATCAACCGCGTGTGTAGCCGTGATGGGATCTTTTCGGCGGAGTCCGGGAAGAGAACACGGTCTCGTGTTATGCTTGAACGTAAGTAGCTTCAGGATCACTTCTTGATCTTTATAGCTTCTCGACCATGCTTTGCCTCTCTTCTCGCTCTCATTTGTGTAAGTTAACAACCATTTATGCTAGTGCTTGCTGCAGCTCCACCTCACTATCCCCTTTTCCTACCTTAAGCTTAAATAGTCTTGATCGCGAGGGTGTGAGATTGCTGAGTCCCCGTGACTCACAGATTACTTCTAAAACCAGATGCAGGTGCCAACAATGCCATTGCGGGGGACGCTACCAAACTCAAGTGGGAGTTCGACGAGGATTCGGGACGTTACTATGTATCTTTTCTGGATGATCAGTAGAGGAGCCCAATTGGGGCAGTCGGGGATCTATGCTTTTGGGGTTGTCTTTCTTTGGTTCCGTAGTCGGACCTTGATTGTATTCTGGATGATGTAATGCTATATTTATGTATTGTGTGAAGTGGCGATTGTAAGCCAACTCTTTATCCCTTTCTTATTCAGTACATGGGATGTGTAAAGATTACCCCTCTTGCGACATGCCTACTATGCGGTTATGCCTCTAAGTCATGCTCCGACACGTGGGAGATATAGCCGCATCATGGGTGTTACATTAAGGCAGGGGGTACACCGATCGGAAATCTATCCAGATTGGATTTCAACCTCAAGCGGAAGCTTCACACTGGGCCAGAGCTTTTTCTTCGGACCCTTCACCTTCATCGTAGATCAGACGGGCCGACTCTACACCAACCCACAACCTGCTACTGAACTATGCGTCATCAACCAAAGAGGATTCCCTCGATGCGACAACACGCAACAATATATGTTCTCCCAAATACTCCCCATGGAGCTCAAGACCCACTTGGCATCACCAACGATGGCCGGGCCTTCAGTAGTCCACCAGCCCGCCCAACCGCAATGAGAGCGGTCTACATGACAATGCCCGCCAAAATTGAATATTTGGATAGGTTCGTCTCCACCATTACCTTTGACCGGTCCGATCACCCGAACTACATCCCCCACCAAGAGCACAACATAGGAGGAGAATTGAGCGCGAAACAAGAAGCGGAGCTCGTACAGTTTCAACAGGACAACTGGGTCATCCTTGCCTAGAGACTAGCTGACATGTCTGGCGTCCCCGCACACATTGTTGAGCATAGTCTGGACGTCCGTAAGGATGCAAGGCTAGTCAAACACGCCTTGCGGCGCTTTGCCACTAAGTAACACCGCACAATCGAAGAAGAAATCATCCAGCTCTTAGTTGTCAGCTTCATTAGGGAGGTCTCCCACTTCGAATGGCTGGCCAACCCGGTAATGATTAGAAAGAAGAACATGGGTTTAGAACCAAAGATCAGAAGTGTCAACCCCAAGAATCATGGTCTACATGTTGTTATACATATTCGCTACCACACAGGTGGTCAACATGGTGATAGCGGTAGAGCGGGAGGAGTAGAACAAAGATCAGAGTGTCAGCACCCTGTATATTACATCAATGAAGTCCTGCCACCCTACAAGACCACACTACCAGAAAATTGCCTATGGCGTTGATACGTCTCCAACGTATCTATAAGTTTTGATTGTTTCATGCTATTATATTATCAATCTTGGATGCTTTATATGCATTTTTATGCTATTTTATATCATTTTTGGGACTAACCTATTAACTCAGTGCGCAGTGTCAGCTCCTGTTTTTGGCTTGCTTTCGTCTTTTCATAAAATCAATACCAAACGAAGTCCAAACACGATGAAACATTACAGTGATTTTTTCTAGACCAAACGGGACCCTAGAAGGTTCTGGAGGAGGCCATAAGAGCTACGAGAGAGCCACGAGCTCACATGGCACGCCCTAGGGGTAGGGCGCGCCCCCTGAGTTCGTGTGCCCCACACAACTCCGTTTGACCTAATCCCTCCTATAAATTCAAAAATATTCCCAAACCAACATAGAGCCACTCGAAGCACTTTTTCCGCCACCGCAAGCTTCTGTTCTTTCGTGATCTCATCTGAAGGCCTTTTTTGATACTCTGTCGGAGGGGGGATCGATCACGAAGGGATTCTACATCATCCTTGTTGCCTTCCGATGATGCGTGAGTAGTTCACTATAGACCTACGGGTCCATAGCTAGTAGCTAGATGGCTTCCTCTCTCTCTCTTGGATCTTCAATACAATGTTCTCCTTGATGTTCTTGGAGTTCTATTCGATGTAATCTTCTTTTGCAGTGTGTTTGTTGGGATCCCATGAATTGTGAGTTTATGATCAGATTATTCATTGAAAGTAACCGAGTCTTTTCTGAACTTTATTATGCATGGTTATTATAGCTTTGTATTCTCTCCGATCTATCTTCTTGGTTTGGCCAACTAGATTGATTTATCTTCAGTGGGAAAAGTGCTTTGTAATGGGTTCAATCTTGTAGTGTCCTCACCCAGTGATAGAAGGGGTAGTGAGGCACGTATTTTATTGTTGCTATTAAGGGTAAAACGACAGAGTTTATTCATATCGATTGAGTTTACTTTGTCTACATCATGTCATCTTGCTTAAGGCATTACTCTGTTTTTCATGAACTTAATACCATAGATGCATGCTGGATAGCGGTCGATTGGTGGAGTAATAGTAGTAGACGCGGGCAAGAGTCGGTCTACTTGTCATGGACGTGATGCCTATATACATGATCATTGCCATGAGTGCGTCATAACTATGTACTTTTCTATCAATTGTCCAATAGTAATTTGTACACCCAACGTATGTTATGTGTTCGAGAGAGAAGTCTCTAGTGAAAACTATGGCCCCTGGGTCTACTTTTATCATATTATTAAAACCAAAAATACATTGCTGCAATTTATACTTTTTATTTTATTTTATTTTTATCTATCTATCAGTCACTATCAGAATTAATCCTTGCAAATAACGAGTTTAAGGGGCTTGACAACCCACTTGGCCGCATTGGGTGCAAGTATTTGCTTTTGTGTGTGTAGGTGTTGTCGAAGGGAATTTGCTTGGTTCTCATATTGAATGATTGCTAGCTACATTAGCTCAAATCACAATATGTTGCCATGTCATGATCATGCATCATATTGTTGCATTGCGTTGATTGTGTTCCCTCTTGTTTGCCGATGTTGTTCCCACTCAGTAGACATTGTTCCGACATTGTGATCGTTGACACCGATGAAGAGCTTTTGCTATCTTCAGAAGTGTCAGGCAAGCAAACCCCCTTCAAGCATTCCGATACAATCCCACTCTCTCGCTCCTGCTTTCTTTTATTGCATTAGGACAACAATGATTCAACTGTTACATGTTGCGGTAGTTGAACCATTTCCTCTGCATGACCTGTCTTTGCCAAAGTAAATAGTTGAAACCCACTAGCATGAGTAGGAGTTGTTTGAGCCATGACATGCCTACTCATCCATGCTTGCTCATCATGCCTGCTACTGCTTAGAGTTGAGTCAGGTCTGATTCATCGGGGATGAATTGGAATGTGGTGAACATGTCCTACTGTTGAGAGCTAAGTGTGTGAACATGATTTGGTAAAGGTAGCGGTGAGAGGCCATGTAGGAGTACATGGTGGGTTGTCTCATTGAAACTGTCCTCGGGAAATGAGTTCCGTGTTTGTGATCCAAGATAGTTACTACCACGCATTGGAATGCTTAAGTGCCCCTCTTGACATATTAATCGCCTCGATCCCTGTCCAGGAGTTGCAACTAGTTTCTGGTGTTTGTAGGTAGTGCTAGTAGTCTACCAAGTGGCACCCGATACAGGTGGGCTTGGGATAGACTAGGCACAGTGGCGCGGTGTACCAAGTGGCACCTGGATGGTGGGCTTGGGAACCCTGCTCACATCATTTGGGGCCGTAGTGGAAACCCCGGCCAGACTTCCTTACAGATGGAACTTGAATAGGCGATAAACCTAGACTAGAGACTTGTGTGGTTAGTCAGGTCGTGGCCGACACCCTTGCTAGGCTTCCCGCTTGAAGGTTGCCGAGTAGATGTCGTGTAAACAACTATAAGTGGTGAGAGCGTGTGTGAATAAGTACACCCCTGCAGGGTTAACATGATCTATTCGAATAGCCGCGTCCGCGGATATGGACTACTTGGAACACTTACATTGTTCATAGATAACTTGAAGTGGATACTCTAAAATGCGCAAGATAAGCGTGAGTGCTATGGATGGCCTTCTCATAGGGAGACGTGAGCAGATCATGGTGGTGTATTGATATGGTGAATATCTAGACTCGTGTGCGCCACCTCAAAGAAATGCTGCTAGTTGTAGTACAGGATAGCCACCGAGTCAAAGCTGGCTTGCTGCAGTTAAACTCCACCACCCCCTTGTTCATACTGATGCATATGTAGCTAGTTCTGATGTAAGTCTTCTGAGTACATTTGTACTCACGTTTTCTTAATTTATGTTTTGCAGACGAGACTTATGTCTCGCTAGCAGGTCCGCTTGGAATTCAACAAGTAGCTTGTTACCTCAGCTACGATCTTGTACCCTTGGGAGGGTCTTGTATATAGTCGGGCTTTATAGCCTTCTTCCTTTTCAGATGTCTGTACCTAGACATGTTTATGCTTATGTTGCCTGTATGCTCTATATGTTGGGTCATGTGACCCATGATTGTAATTCTTACTATGTATGGCTCTCCCGAGCCTTCTAAATAAATACTTTGAGTCATAGAGTTATGTTGTGATGCCATGTTGTATTTGCACATATCGAGCATATTGTGTGTATGATTTGAAATGCTTGGTATGTGTGGGATCTGACAATCTAGTTGTTTATTCTTGGTAGCCTCTCTTATGGGGAAATGTCTCCTAGTGCTTCCACCGAGCCATGGTAGCTTGATACTGCTCCGGAACACATGGGATGATCGACATGTGTCCTTCTTTGCTCCTGTGTCTGTCCCTACGGGGAAATGTCATGCGGTGCTTACCGCAGTCCTGCTAGCTTGCTACAGCCCGGTTTCACTAGCTGCTGACCGACATGTGCAAACCTTGGTTCTCATTGAGGGAAATACTTATCTCTATTGTACTACTTCACCCCTCATCTTCAAGGAAATCCCAATGCAGTTTACAAGTAGTAGGGATTGTCATGCAACTGATGCATTAAGAGCTATAAGTGTATGAAAGCTCAACAGAAACTAAGTGGTTGTGCATCCAACTTGCTTGCTCATGAAGACCTCGGGCATTTGAGGAAGCCCATTATCAGAATATACAAGCCAAGTTCTATAATGAAAAATTCCCACTAGTACATGAACGTGATAACTCAGGAGACTCTCTATATGAAGAACATGGTGCTACTCTAAGCACAAGTGTGCTAACATTTCCCCTTTCTCTTTTCTCTCATATTTTTTTCTTTTTTTGTTGGGCTCTTTTGGCCACCTTTTTATTTTCGTTTTTATTTTCCATCCAGAGTCCCATCCCGACTTGTGGGGGAATCATAGTCTCCATCATCCTTTCCTTATTGGGACAATGCTCAAATAATGATGATTATCACACTTTTATTTACTTACAACTTGATAAAACTGAAACAATATGACTCTATATGAATGCTACTGGTAGTGTACCAGGATGTGCAATGATCTAGCGTAACATGTATAACAATGATGAACGGTGGTTGTGCCACAAATATCATGTTAGCTCTATATGATCATGCAAAGCAATATGATGATGAACACACAAGTCATGTGACGGAACGGTGGAAGTTGCATGGAAATATATCTCGGAATGGCTATGGAAATGTCATAATAGGTAGGTATGGTGCATGTTTTGGGGAAGATATAAGGAGGCTTATGTGTAATAGAGTGCATCATATCATGGGGTTTGGATGCACCGACAAAGTTTACACCAACTCTTGAGGTGAGAAAGGGCAATGCAGGGTACCGATGAGGCTAGCAAATTGCGCAAAGATAGGACTGCGTATAATCCATGTACTCACATTACTCATAAAGAACTCATATACTTATTGTGAAAGACTATTAGCCCTCGAAGAAAAGTACTACCCACATGCCCCTAGGGAGGAGGTTAGTAGGAGTTACCAATCGCGCACCCCCAATTATAACAACACTCAAGGATTTCATTTCAGACATAAAAAATGCTCAAACATTCCCACCATTCCATGGTCAACACTTAGATGAGAAGTTAATAACATACTTTATTACCGATATTTCTACTAACTAATGATCATGAACCAATATCCTTTCATATTACGACATCAATATAATTAAACCATACATTTCATATTTAGTGATCTACATGAAAGTTTTTATTATACCCCCCTTGAATACCTATCCATTTTGGACTAGTCTTATAACACGTGCATATTTCCATTACTATGTATTAGACTCTCGAAAAGATTTAAGTGAAGTATGAGAGTGCAATCATTTCTATAAAATATAACCATCGCCATGCTCTAAAAGATATAAGTGAAGCACTAGAGCATCTGCCTATCTCAAAAGATATAAGTGAAGCACATATAGTATTCAACAAATCACAATAAATGTGTGTTCCTCTCAAAAGGTGTGTCCAGCAAACAATTATTGCGGCAAACTAAAAAGAAAACAAAGCTAAAACCATAATACAAGACGCTCCAAGTAAAACTCATATCATGCGATGAATAAAAATGTAGCTTCAACTAACATACCGATAGATCGGAGATGAAAGAGCGGATGCCATCCGGGGCATCCCCAAGCTTACATGCTTGGGTCTACCTTGAATATTACCTTGGGGTGCCTTGGGCATACCCAAGCTTAGGGGCTTGATACGTCTTCGACGTATTTATAATTTATGAAGTATTCATGCCGTTATATTATCATTCTTGGATGTTTTACAATCATTTTCTAGCAACTTTATATAATTTTTTGGGACTAACCTATTGACCCAGTGCCCAGTGCTACTTGCTGTTTTTTGCTTGTTTTTTACATCGCAGGAAATCAATATCAAACGGAGTCCAAACACCACAAAACTTTATGTGGATTTTTTATGGACCAGAAGAACACTAGTGGGCTAGAGAAGCACCTAGGGGTGCCCCAAGGGGGGTACAACCCACCAGGGTGCGCCTGGGGGCCCAAGCGCGCCCAGGTGGGTTATGCCCACCTCAGTGGCCTCCCGCACCCCCTCTTTGCCCTTTTAAATCCCAAATATTCCAAAAACCCTTGGGGGTAACCCTAGATCAGAATTTTCGCCGTCGCAAGGCTCTGTAGCCACCGAAAACCAATCTAGACCCCGTTTTGGCACTCACCGGAGGGGGAAATCATCACAAGTGGTCATCTTCATCATCCCGGCGGCCACCACGATGAGGAGGGAGTAGTCCACCCTCGGGGCTGAGGGTTTGTACCAGTAGCTATGTTTTTAATCTCTCTCTCTCTCGTCTTCTTGAGATGTCACGATCTTGATGTATCATGAGATTTGTTAATATAGTCGGATCATATGGTGTTTTCCCCTCTCTATCTTGTTGGGAATTGAGTTTTCCCTTTGAGATTTCATTTTATCGGATTAAATAATTTTATGGATTTGAGAGCACTTGATATATGTCTTGCATATGAATACTCGTGGTGACAATGGGGTATCATATTGATCCACTTGATATATGTTTTGGCACTCAACTCACGGATTCCCGAGGTGACATTGGGGTAATCTATGCATAGGGGTTGATGCACGTTCTTGTCTTTGTTTCTCCGTTAGAAATCTTGGGACACTCTTTGAAGTTCTTTGTGTTGGATTGAGTATTATGAATCTAAAATTATTTGGTGTTACTTTAGTACAAACTCTTGGATAGATCGATAGGAAAGAATAGCTTCGAGGTGGTTTCGTACCCTACAAACGATTTCTTCTTATGTTCTCCGCTAGATAGGAACTTTGGAGCGATTCTTCATTGCACGTTTAGGGATGGTTATAAGATCCAATTATATTAGCATTGTTGAGAGATTGGACTAGTGAAAGTACGGACCCTAGGCCGCATTTTCAAGCATTGCAATACCGTTTTTGTGCCCGTTTACTATTTGCTACCTTGCTGTTTTTATTTATTCATAATATAAAAATATATTTCTACCATCCATATTACACTTTTATCACCATCTCTTTGCCGAACTAGTGCACCTATACAATTTGCCATTGTATTAGGTGTGTTGGGGACACAAGAGATTTCTTGTATTTGGTTCCAGGGTCATTTGAGAGAGACCATCTTAATCTTACACCTCCCACGGATTGATAAGCCTTAGGCCATCCACTTGAGCGAAAATTGCTACTGTCCTACAGAACTCAGCGCTTGGAGGCCCAACACGTGTCTACAAGAATAAAGTTGCATAGTAGACATCAAGCTCGTTTCTCGCGCCGTTTCCGGGGAGGTGAGTGCATGAAGGTATATCTTTAGATCTTGCAATTGAATATCCTTTTACTGAACATTACTCTTTTAACATGGAAACAATTTTTAGTATTCGAGTTTTATATGATACTCCCACTATTGTGAATGAGAATAAAATTGCTTATATGGAGAGTAATAAATTTTCTATGCCTTTGGATCATGAAAAGAATGCTTTATGTGATGGTTATATTGATGAATCTATTCATGATGCTACTGAAAATTATTATGAGAGAGGAACTTATGATTCATGATGCCCTTTGGGATGGCTTGCAATGATAGTTGATTTGATCTTGCTGAAAAACAGAAAATTTTGCGCTTAGGAAAACAATTCTCATTTTTAACAAAAGCGTGATAAAATTCTAATTCTTTTTTTAAGAATAATAAATAGACAAATTGCCCAGGTTTTCCTAATTTTTCAGAATTTTTGGAGTACCAGAAGTATGGTTGGAGTATAGATTCTGTTTTCAATGCATAGTTTGCTTGTTTTCTAGTTTTCATGGCTTATATTGCTCAATATAAATTGTGAAAATAATAGGGTACAATAGGCATTGTGTGAGAGCAATTATGGATCTTTTCTTTGACAGTACTAAAAGTGAAATGGTTTGCTCTTTATCATACTAACCTATCTCACAAAGTTCCGTTAAGTTTTGTGTGATTGAAGTTTTCAAGTTTTGGGTGAGATTTCGATATGAGGAGAATAAGGAGTGACAACACCCTAATATTGGGGATTCCCAAGGCACCCCAGGGTAATATTCAAGGAAGATCCAAGCAACTAAGCTTGGGGATGCCCCAGAAGGCACCCCCTCTTTCATCTCCAACATTATTGGTAACCTCACTTGGAGCTATGTTTTCTTTCATCACATGATACGTGTTTTGCTTGGAGCGTCATTTTATTTTGCTAGGATTTGCTTGCTGTTATTTAGAATAATGTTTTGCATATTTTATTTCAATAAAAGTGGCAAAGATAGCCTTTACTATGCTTATTTTGCAAGCCTACATGTTGCTGTTTGAAAACTGAAAGTTTACCGCTGTTGCAAAAATGCCCTAGAAAAGTCAGAATGTGATAAAATGTTGAATTTTTTTTGCAAGATAAGCTCTGATAAATTTTCTACAGTGTGGTAAAATTTCATAATCTTTGGAGTTTAAGAAGTATTGATACTCTTGCATTCTTTACAGACTGTACTGTTTTGGTAGATTGCTGTTATGTTTGCATATGTTTGCTTGTTTAATGATCCTATTTTAGGACAGGAGTATTAAATATGCAGAGGAATTTAGTATGCAATGTTGAATAATAATTTTAGTGTTTGCTACAATATAGAATGATAAGGTTTTTTCATTGGTTTATACTAACTTATCCCACGAGTTCTTGTTGAGTTTTGTGTGGATGAAGCTTTTGCGACTTAGGAAAACCGTGATATGAGAAGAATTAAGGAGACACAAAAGCTCAAGCTTGGGGATTCCCAAGGCCCCAATATAATATTTCAAGAAGTCTCAAGCATCTAAGCTTGGGGATGCTCCGGTAGGCATCCCACCTTTCTTCTTCAACAATTATCGGTTAGTATCAGTTGAGCCTAAGTTTTTGCTTCTTCACATGAGTTGTGCTATTCTTGGAATGTCATTTTGTTTTTTTAGCTTGCTATTTCAATAAAAAAACTTAGATCTGAAAGTTTTTAAATAAAAGAGAGTCCTCACATAGCTACCCCTTCACTTAACTACTCGCTTGATCTTCACTTATATCTTTTTGGAGTAGTTTGTCTTTTGCTCTTGTGCTTCACTTATATCCTGTGAGTAAATTGTTGAATAAATTGAATGTAATGAAGTTGAAATTATATGTTCATATCATGCCTAGTGGTAGCTTCACATTGGGTTTAGAAAGTGAAATCTTTTGAAGCTTGACAATCACAATATTGGTCATGCAAGCAATTCATGAATAATTAGTATGAGGAAGAGAACTTTCACATGAAAAACACTATCTTGGAAATCTTTTATGATTTTGAGACCCCATCAAAATATTATATGCCAAAATTGTTGACGTTTGACAAGGAAGAGAACGTAATGGTTTATGTTTTCTCATATTCACATAGAAGTTATATTGTCATAGATCCTTCAACATGTGGTGCTTGCCCCCCATCCTTGCTAGCCAAAAATTCTGCACCAAGTAGAGATACTGCTTGTGCATCCAAAAACCCTTAAACCCAAATCTTATTCTCAAAATTCCACCATACGTACCTAGGGATTGAGCAAGTTCCCTCAAGTAAGTTGTCATCGGTGCAATAAGGAAATAAAAATTGCTTCTAAAAGTGTGAGATCATTTAATGTAAGAGAAAATTGAGCGTTGTATGAACATGACGGCAAAGAATAAAAGCGACAGCCTGCATAATAAAGGTTGCTATCATAAGGGGCAATATAACGTGATGTTCTTTTGCACAAAGGGTTGAGCATACAAACAAATAGGCGCTTGGAAACCTCTGCTTCCCTCTGCGAAGGGCCTATCTTTCACTTTAGTATTTACTTTTATGAAAAGAGTCAAAGTTTTTCTCTCTATTCCTTTTTATTTTTATGTTTTGGCAAGCATCATGTGGTGAGGAAAGATCTAGGCACATATATCCAGTTGGATATGGGTAGCATGAGTTATTATTGTTGACATCACCCTTGAGGTGAATACATTGGGAGCCAAAACAATAAGCTCCTATCTTTCTATGTATCTGGTTGAAACGATTTGCTCATGTGTATGTGGAGTGTTAGCAATCATAGAAGACTATATGATGGTTGAGTATGTGGAGCTCTTACTTAAACTCTGTTGAATAAGTTGAATTGCAATTGCTTGGTGACTAAGAACATAGGTTGCTGAGTTTCAATAGAATACATTGTTTAACCCTTAACATGTGAATTGGTTGCTACTTTAACATGAGAAATTTTATGAGAAAGAATTTCTATTATGATGCTAGGAGAAGTGATTGAAATTGTCATTGATCAAACTTGTGCACTTTGCTAGCATTCACACTTCATAAATTATTTCTTTTATCATTTACCTACTCGAGGACAAGTAGGAATTAAGCCTGGGGATGCTGATACGTCTCCAATGTATCTATAATTTATGAAGTATTCATGCCGTTATATTATCGTTGTTGGATGTTTTAGAATCATTTTATAGCAACTTTATATCATTTTTTTGGGACTAACCTATTGAACCAGTGCCCAGTGCCAGTTGTTGTTTTTTGCTTGCTTTTTACATCGCAAGAAATAAATATCAAACGGAGTCCAAACACCGCGAAACTTTTGTGAATTTTTTATGGACTAGAAGACCACCTGTGGGCCAGAGAAGCACCTGGGGTGCCCCGAGGGGGGCACAACCCACCAGGGCGCGCCCAGGTGGGTTGTGCCCACCTTGGTGGCCTCCCGCACCCCTCTTTGCCCTATAAAATCCCAAATATTCCAAAAACCCTCGGGGTAACCCTAGATCAGAAGTTCCGCCACCGCAAGGCTCTATAGCCACCGAAAACCAATGTAGACCCCGTTCCGACACTCTCCACGATGGGCGTTGATGCACATTCTTGTCTTTGTTTCTCTGGTAGAAATCTTGGGGCACTCTTTGAACTTCTTTGTGTTGGATTGAATATTATGAATCTGAAATTATTTGGTTTTATTTTAGTATGAACTCTTGGATAGATCGATCGGAAAGAATAGCTTCGAGGTGGTTTCGTACCCTACAAATGATTTCTTCTTATGTTCTCCGCTAGATAGGAACTTTGGAGTGATTCTTCATTACACGTTGAGGGATGGTTATATGATCCAATTATATTAGCATTGTTGAGAGATTGCACTAGCGAAAGTATGGACCCTAGGCCTCATTTTCAAGCATTGCAATACAATTTTTGTGCCCGTTTAGTGTTTGCTACCTTGCTGTTTTTATTTATTCAGAATATAAAAATATATTTCTACCATCCATATTACACTTTTATCACCATCTCTTTGCCGAACTAGTGCACCTATACAATTTTCCATTGTATTAGGTGTGTTGGGGACACAAGAGATTTCTTGTATTTGGTTGCAGGGTCGTTTGAGAGAGAATATCTTCATCCTACACCTCCCACGGATTGATAAACCTTAGGTCATCCACTTGAGTGAAATTGCTACTATCCTACAAAACTCTGTGCTTGGAGGCCCAACACGTGTCTACAAGATTAAAGTTGCGTAGTAGACATCAAGCTCTTTTCTGGCACCGTTGCCGGGGAGGTGAGTGCATGAAGGTATATATTTAGATCTTGCAATTGAATCTTTTAGTTTCTTGTTTTATCACTAGTTTGGTTTATAAAAGAAAACTACATAGAAAAATGGAATTGAAGTTGCATCATATTATTGACCATCTTTATAATATCTTTTTTGAAAATGATGGATCAAAAAATTGTGCTCAATTGTTAGAAGAAGAAGTCAATAAAATGTTTGGCACAAAATATTTGAATGATGAGCATGATTGCAATGTTGTTAGTATGAATTATTTGAATATCCAAAATGCTAATGATTATTGCACTAGTCATGAGAAACATGTTTCTTATATGCATGTTAATATTTGTGGAGTGCATAAAGTTTGTGAAGGCATGCCTTATAGGAAAGATAGCTTTTGTAAGAAGAATAAACATGATAGAACCAATTCTTTGCTCAAAGTGATAGATGAATTCGCTACAAAATTATGTTCTCTTTGTCCTATTACTTGTGATCTTTGCAATAAAGTTGGTCACCTTAATTTCCAATGCATCTTTTTTCATGATCGAATCGTGTCCAAATATTGCAATAACATGATCACCCTTGAAATTTATAATGAGCTTTGTCTACTTTTGGGGATTGAAGAATTGATATAGAAAAATAGCTGGTTTGAAGTATTCATTCTCATGGACGACATTGAAACTAAACTAAAAAATATCTATATGTTTTGCACGGTAAATTGCAATGAGAATGCTTATATTGCCAACTATAGAAAGATGGGAAAACCAATAGAATATAAAAGGAATACTAATGAAAGGGTAAAGATTTCCACTTTCCCTCCTATTGTCTCTCATGATGAACTGGGTAACGAGGAGGAGCTTCCTATCCAATAAATCTCTTCAACAAGAAGCTTGAAAAAATTAATTAAACCCACGCATGATGTGGTGAAGAAGAAGAAAATAAGAAGAAAGAATAGAGGTAAAAAGGTATCTCTCAAATAGTGTTGCTCCTATTATTGTTGCGCCTCTTGAAAATGAATCAAAAATAATTGTGGAAGATGATGAAGTTGATGATGATATTGCTTCTATGTCTTATGGCACAATGTCTGAAAGCACTATTGATGATGATTTTGTTATGCCCATTGCTTGTTGTGATGATTATGATTGGGAAGATAATGATACTTCTTATAATCTTGGAAATCTTTTTGGCACCAACTTGGGAAATTATGATGATAGCAATTGTTATACCATTGGTGCTATTCATAATATTAATGATGAGAATGATTACGTTGATGATATGCCAAGCCACATGCTTGGGGATGCTATGTTTGATGAGAATGACATGTTTGAGAATTTATTTTTTGCAATTAATGTTTGTCCCAAGCTTGGGGATGCTATGTTTAATGTAGGCGATCTTTTTAGTCCCCCTACTTTGGCCCTGTTTGGTTCAGCTTTTATCGATGAATTCCGCTGCTGCGTAGCAGAATCTGAACCAAATGGCAAACCCAGCAGAATCCGATTCCAGAAATCCGCTGCCAAAATCTGAACCAAAAGCGAAAGCAGCACAGGACGTGCTTTCCAAAAATTGATTCCACTGCGGGCCAAAATCTGAAAAAGCTGTATCAGCTGGTTTGCCAAATGACCTACATCTTTTTCACATCAGATTTTCCACAGCTGTTTTTTCACAGTAGATTTTTCACAACTGCTTTTAGAAATCCACAACCGAACCAAACAGGACCTTTGGATGATCAAATTTGCTATGATGATTGCATGCCTCCTATCTATGATGAGAACAAAGTTGCTACTTATGATGATTATTGTGATGCTATTTATGTTATAAAAAATAGTGATAATTATTGTCATAATTTTGAATATCCTTTTACTAAACATTACTCTTTTAACGTGGAAACAATTTTTAGTATTCTAGTTTTATATGATACTCCCACTATTGTGAACGAGAATAAAATTGCATATATGGAGAGTAATAAATTTTCTATGCCTTTGGATCATGAAAAGAATGCTTTATGTGATGGTTATATTGATGACTCTATTCATGAGGCTACTGAAAATTATTATGAGAGAGGAACTTATGATTCATGATGCCCTTTGGGATGGCTTGCAATGATAGTTGATTTGATCTTGCTGAAAAACAGAAACTTTTACGCTTAGGAAAACAATTCTCATTTTTAACAAAAGCGTGATAAAATTCTAATTATTTTTTTAAGAATAATAAATAGACAAATTGCCCAGGTTTTCCTAATTTTTCAGAATTTTTGGAGTACCAGAAGTATGGTTGGAGTATAGATTCTGTTTTCAATGCATAGTTTGCTTGTTTTCTAGTTTTCATGGCTTATATTGCTCAATATAAATTGTGAAAATAATAGGGTACAATAGGCATTGTGTGAGAGCAATTATGGATCTTTTCTTTGACAGTACTAAAAGTGAAATGGTTTGCTCTTTATCATACTAACCTATCTCACAAAGTTCCGTTAAGTTTTGTGTGATCGAAGTTTTCAAGTTTTGGGTGAGATTTCGATATGAGGAGAATAAGGAGTGACAACACCCTAATATTGGGGATTCCCAAGGCACCCCAGGGTAATATTCAAGGAAGATCCAAGCAACTAAGCTTGGGGATGCCCCAGAAGGCACCCCCTCTTTCATCTCCAACATTATTGGTAACCTCACTTGGAGCTATGTTTTCTTTCATCACATGATACGTGTTTTGCTTGGAGCGTCATTTTATTTTGCTAGGATTTTCTTGCTGTTATTTAGAATAATGTTTTGCATAGTTTGCTTGTTTTCCAGTTTCCATGGATTATATTGCTCAATATAAATTGTGAAAATGATAGGGTACAGTAGGCATTGTGTGAGAACAATTACGAATCTTGTCTTTGACAGTAGCAAAAGTGAAATGGTTTGCTCTTTATCATACTAAAGTATCTCACAAAGTTTCGTTAAGTTTTGTGTGATTGAAGTTTTCAAGTTGTGGGTGAGATGTCGATATGAGGAGAATAAGGAGTGAAAAGACCCTAATCTTGGGGATTCCCAAGGCACCATAAGGTAATATTCAAGGAATATCCAAGCAACTAAGCTTGGGGATGCCCCGGAAGGCACCCCCTCTTTCGTCTCCAACAATATTGGTAACCTCACTTGGAGCTATGTTTTCATTCATCACATGATATGTGTTTTGCTTGGAGCGTCATTTTATTTTGCTAGGATTTTCTTGCTGTTATTTATAATAATGTTTTGCATCTTCTATTTCAATAAAAGTGGCAATGATAGCCTTTACTATGCTTATTTTGCAAACCTACATGTTGCTGTTTGAAAACAGAAAGTTTACCGCTGTTGCAAAAATGCCCTAGAAAAGAAAAAATATGATAAAATGTTGAAACTTTTTGCAAAATAAGGTCTGATAAATTTTCTACAGTGTGGTAAATTTTCACAATCTTTGGAGTTTAATAAGTATTGATACTCTTGCATTCTTTACAGACTGTACTGTTTTGGCAGATTGATGTTATGTTTGCATTGTTTGCATATGTTTGCTTGTTTAATGATCCTAGTTGAGGATAGGAGTATTAAATATGCAGTGGCATTTAGGATGCAATGTTGAATAATAATTTTAGTGATTTTCTACAGTATAGAATGATAAGGTTTTTGCATTGGTTTATACTAACTTATCTCACGATTTCTTGTTGAGTTTTGTGTGGATGAAGCTTTTGAGATTTAGGAAAACCGTGATATGAGAAGAATTAAGGAGACACAAAAGCTCAAGCTTGGGGATGCCCAAGGCATCCCAAGATAATATTTCAAGAAGTCTCAAGCATCTAAGCTTGGGGATGCCCCAGTAGGCATCCCACCTTTCTTCTTCAACAATTATCGGTTAGTATGGGTTCAGCCTAAGTTTTTGCTTCTTCACATGAGTTGTGCTATTCTTGGAATGTCATTTTGTTTTTTTAGCTTGCTATTTTAATAAAATACTTAGATCTGAATTTTTTAAAATAAAATAGAGTCCTCACATAGCTACCCCTTCACTTAACTACTTGCTTGATCTTCACTTATATTTTTTTGGAGTAGTTTGTCTTTTGCTCTTGCGCTTCACTTATATCTTATGAGTAAATTGTTGAATAAACTGAATGTAATGAAGTTGAAATTATATGTTCATATCATGCCTAGTGGTAGCTTCACATTGGGTTTAGAAAGTGAAATCTTTTGAAGCTTGACAATCACAATATTGGTCATGCAAATGAATAATTAGTATGAGGAAGAGAACTTTCACATGAAAATACACTATCTTGGAAATCTTTTGTGATTGTGCGCCCCCATCAAAATATTATATGCCAAAATTGTTGATGTTTGATAAGGAAGAAAACGTAATTGTTTATGTTTTCTCATATTCACATAGAAGTTATATTGTCATAGATCCTTCAACATGTGGTGCTTGCCCCCCATCCTTGCTAGCCAAAAATTTCGCACCAAGTAGAGATACTACTTGTGCATCCAAAAACCCTTAAACCCAAATCTTATTCTCAAAAGTCCACCATACCTACCTAGAGATTGAGCAAGTTCCCTCAAGTAAGTTGTCATCGGTGCAATAAGGCAATAAAAATTGCTTCTAAAAGTGTTAGATCATTTAGTGTAAGGGAAAACTGAGCGTTGTACGGAATTGTGATGGCAAAGAATAAAAGCGACAAACTGCATAATAAAGGTTCCTATCATTAGGGGCAATATTACGTGACGTTCTTTTGCACTAAGGGGTTAAGCATACAAATAAATAAGTGCATGGTAACCTCTCCTTCCCTCTGTGAAGGGCCTATCTTTTACTTTTCAGTATTTACTTTTATGCAAAGAGTCAAAGTTTTTCTCTCTATTCCTTTTTATTTTTATCTTTTGGAAAGAATCATGTGGAGAGGAAAGATCTACGCACATATATCCAGTTGGATATGGGTAGCATGAGTTATTATTGTTGACATCACCCTTGAGGTGAATACGTTGGGAGGCAAAACAATAAGCCCCTATCTTTCTATGTGTCTAGTTGAAACGTTTTGCTCATGTGTATGCGGTGAGTGTTAGCAATCATAGAAGACTATATGATGGTTGAGTATGTGGAGCTCTTACTTAAACTCTGCTGAATAAGTTGAATTGCAATTGCTTGGTGACTGAGAATATAGGTTGTTGAGTTTCAAGAGAATTCATTGTTTGAACCTTAACATGTGAATTGGTTGCTACTTTAACATGAGAACTTTTATGAGAAAGAATTGCTGTTATGATGCTCGGATGCCCATCCTCTGGAGGAGGCGATCTCTGCGTCCAGGCCGGCTCTGGAGGCGCCCGCCTTCGGCTCTCCTGCTGAGGTTCTGAAGGCCTCGGAGCTGCCAACCCTTTCTGATGCTACTACTTCACCGATCTCGGTGCCGGCGCTGTTTCCTCCCTCGTCCATCACGCCACCAAACCGCGGCCCTTCTGCCACGCCTAATGCTCCAGAGGAGGCTCTTTTCACGTTTAACTAGCTTCGCGAGGACCTTCATGGCACCGACCAGTGCCTGGAGCTGATCTCGGGATGGCTCCGAGCCGACACGTCCGTCAGGGCGACATGGCTCCAGGCCGTGGCGGCTTCAAGGAGGGGGAACAGGCTTCCGGCCTGGCCACGGCCGCCCATGACGTGGAGTTGAAGGATGCCGAGGCTGCTGGGGAGCGTTGCCGAGCGGCGAAGGCCGAGCTGAAGACCCTCTGTGACAAGCAGGCTGTCGAGGCTCGTTAGGGCGAGGCGCGGGAGGAGAAGCTAAAGGCACGGGAAGATGCAGTCGCCGACCGTGACACCGAGCTTGAGGAGGCGGCACAGAAGTAGGCCGCAGAACGCAGCCGCCTGGAGAAGTTGAAGGAGGAGGTGGAGGCGGAGAAGGCCCAACTGGAGGCCAAGGCGAACGTTCTTGTCGGGGGCGCGCGCCTTTGACTCCCTTGAGCAAAGGTCCCATAAGGCACTGCGGGATCTCTACAGGAGGGGGTTGAAGGAGCCGCTAGTGATTGCGGAGGAAGGCCCCGCCGAGCTGCTCCCCCATCCTGTCATGGTGCTTGAGGGCATTGTTGTTGGGGCCGGCCCCATGGTGGAAGGAGAAGCCCGTGTGCTCTCCTCCTCGGCTGTGACGCGTGTCTTCAGCCACCCCCATCTTTGCGACCCCAGCTTTGACTTTGGAGCCTTGCTTGAGCCCGTGGAACCAGAGCACTGCACCGCCGCTGCCGAAGCTGTGAAGGACCAGGTGGAGGCCCTACTGCGGAAGTTCCTCGCTGTCGACCCCGCAACCACGGCTGACGACACGGGCGATGATGATGTTGTCGACGATGGGGCACTCCTCGCGGGCGATGGCAACACCCAAGGCTGAAGGAAAAGCTCGATGATGGCGCTCCCCTCCATTTTATCTCCTGCAACATGTACTATGCCTCGTGGAGGCGTAAGTACTTATATACTTTGCACCTTTAAGAGACAATATGTTTTGTAATAATTTGCTAGGATTTTGCGATTTCCTTCCCGTTTGCTTTAATGTTCTGCATCGGCAGGGCCCGGCCCTGCGCATACCTCAGCCGCCATTGGGTCATCCGGATCACCAGGACGAGACCAAGGGGTGAGGGGCTACGTGACCAGCTAGCCTCCTGAGTCACGATGCTCAGGAGTCCCCCTTGACGTACAAACAGCCCTCGGGAAGGAAATGCGAGAGTAGGCCTCAGCATTCTGTGTCGGCAGGGCCCGGCCCCGCGCACACCTTAGTTGCCGTTGGGTCGTCCGGATCACCACGACGAGACCAAGGGGTGAGGGGCTATGTGACCGGTTAGGCTCCTGAGTCACGATGCTTAGGAGTCCCCCTTGACATGCGAACAGACCTCCATACCTTCCCTCGCTAAGGTCCCGCTCGGGAGGGATACGTGAAGACTAGGTCCGAGGGACCTGGCAGGGTGGTGTACGCCAGGCGTGACCTGAGCGTAGCCCCCATTGCCAGCCCCTCACGTGACTCTCCCGAAGGGGAGCGTTGTGGTGAGGCTGAACACCGAGCCTGGCGGCTCCCTGAGGTTGGTGTGGCCATGGGGCCGCCCTCAGTTGTTTATCACCAGGGCGGAGCATGGAGCTTCCGCACTTGCACGGGCATAGTCGCTCCTCGATCGCGTCGACTGCTAGCGTGGAGCATGGTGCTTCCACTTGTGTGTGGGTGGGGGCTCCCTCTGAGTGGAGCCCTCGGGGCATGTATAGCCCCGCCCTGACACATGGCTTGCACGACAGAGCTAGAGGAGGTGTGTCTGGGCGCTCGTGAGCCAGCGCGGGACTCATGAGGCCCTTCCTCAAGGAGGGTTGCGCCTGAATTTGATTCCGAACACTTGTGACGATCCTGCGAGATGGTTAGGCAATCTGTGCCAAATGAATCTCCCGAGGTTATCACATGAGAAGGCCAAACATGAATGACCCCAGGAGGTGACGTGAATGGGGCCGTCCCGTCAGATAGAGCTCAGTCGTTGGGTTTGTCGACACTTCAGGGACGGACCCGAGCACAGACGCCGTGCCCAGTCTTCTCATGCGGAAGTCCTGAAGAAAAACAACCGGCACGCGGCTCCCGTGGTGACGAGGCACCGGGCCGAGCGCCCTAGCTCATCCGCCCGCGATTAGCTCACGCGAGAACAAAGCACCAAGGGCCATGGGAGCTGACATGCACGGGAGCTGGCCCGCGAGCCAGAACTCAGCCTCTTCGATTTAGCAACGCTGCAGGGACGGACCCGAGCACAAATGCCATGCCAGTCCTTAATCATGAGGCGGTCGCAGGTGGGTTTGCAATGGCATACGACGTTCATGGCAATGAAGTACCAGACAGGCAGATGATAATCATGAAACGACTGATGAAAAGAGCTGATTTTGATAGATGCAAACGATACATGCCATAGGGACGGACCCGTGAGGCCTGGGGACGATGCATCCCGAGGGGCGCTCCCAGCTGAACGACTAGAAGATGCAAGAAAGATACATGTCATAGGGACGGACCCACGTGACCTGGGGATAAAGCAGCTCCAGGGTCACCCCCAACTGAATAAATCAAAAGATGTCACCTATCACCGTTGCTAAAGAGATGTTGGAGTAGCCGAAGACGCATGTTGAAGAAGTCACTCCTCACGAGCCACCTTGGCCTTGAACCTCAGGAGGCTCCGGAGGCCCAGCAGGCTCGTGGAGGACCGTCACCATTTCCGTCAGGACCGCCTGGTGCCTGGCCTCCTGAGCCTCCAGGACACTCCGCATGTGGTGCTGGAGGGAAACAACCGCATTTGGCAGGCCGAAAGGCATGCGAACGTAGCTGTGAGGGGGGCCCTCACACCGACCAACACGCGACGACCAAAAGCGCTCCTGAGATGCGGCCCTGTTGAGCCCTGGAATGTTGACATAGGCGCACAGCTCGCTGTCCTTGCCAGGACGAGGAGCCGTGCCAGGTGGCGGGCGGCGGTCGCCGCGCATGGCCCTCGCCTCTTGAAGCTCTTTGGTTGCCTGGGTGATGAACTCGTGAGCGGCTGGTGCTTCGTGCCTCATGCTCCTGAGGCCCTTGGTGGAGCAGCTGCTTCTTCCTCTTGAGGACAGCATCAGGATGGTAGACGGTGCCTTCGTCGTCGGGGTTCTCGATTGCCGCAGCCTGGTAGGCGCGCTCGAGAGAGCACACTGCGTCCTTTTCCTCTCAGGAGATTGTGATGATGTCGCGGTTCCCTGGCATCTTGAGGACGTTGTAACCATGATGAGTCGCCGCCATGAACTTGGTCAGGGCTGGATATCCGAGGATGGCATTGTACAGAAGGCAGATGTGGGCGACGTCAAAGTCGATGAGCTCAGTGATGTAGTTGCCGCACCTGCCAAAGGTGACAAGGAGGCGGATCTGCCCTATCGGGGTGGTGGAGCCGTCGGTTACTCCTGAGAAAGGCTTGGTGGGCTGTAGCTGATCATAGGGCACTTGGAGGCGGTCGAACGTCTTGATGGAAAGAATGTTGAGGCCCGCACCACCATCGATGAGAGTCTTGGTGACGAGGAAATTGCTGATGATGGGCGAGCAGAGCATCGGGAGGGCACCAGCAGTTGCCGAGAACTTAAGCTGGTCGATTGAGCGGAAGGTGATGGTTCACTTGGACCACCTGAGTGGTCGTGTGGCCTCGAGCATGGGAAGGGCCGCGTTCACTTCGCGGGCAAACGGCTTGAAGATGCGTTGAGAGGCCGGGGCCTGAGCACCGCCCGAGATGCAGAAGATGGTGCGAGGCTCCTGGAAACCCCCAGCCCCCTCATCTTGGAGGTGATCTTCGTTCCTTCTTGGTGGTGGTGGTGGCAGCGGAGGGAGGCCAGCGTTTCCCTGAGGACGATCCTCACGAGGTTGGTCTCTCCAGGCGCTCTCCCGAGGCTGGGCTTGCCTATGCTCCTCACAAGGCTGATTGCGCCACTCCTGGCGGGGGCTGCGGTCCTCCCAGTGTCCTCCTCCTTGGCCTCCTCCGCGGCGGTAGCCTCGGTCGCTGCGCTCGGGGCCCGTCGCGGATGGCCCTGAGCTCCTAGAAGTCGTTGGTGTTGTGGTTGTGCACGTTGTGGAAGACACAGAACGGGCGGCTGCCCTTGGATGACTCTGGCTGTTCGCAGCCGCACTTCATCTCTGGCTCATCCGCAAGCACGGCCGGCCCCTGGCGCTTCATGTCCTTGACCTTGGCCTTCTTGTCTTCGGGGTCTGTCCCCAGGAGCTCTAGGAGGGAGAGGCGACCCTCCTTAGCTCTCGCGCACCTGGTTGCCATGTTGAACAGCTCCAGAGCCATGCACAAGTCCTCATGTATGGCAAGCTCTTCCTTCATCCTGACGTCGCGGACGCCATTAGAAAAGGCTGAGATGATGGCCTCGTCTGAAACCTTGGGGATCTTGAGGCGAACACTGTTGAATTGCTGGATGTATTTCTGCAGGGTCTCCCCTGGCTGCTACTTGATGCGCCGCAGGTCACCCGCGGCCGGCGGGCGGTCGCGAGTGCCCTGAAAGTTGGCGACAAAACGCCCGCGCATCTCGCCCCAGGAAGAGATCGATCCCACGGCCAGGTTCAGGAGCCACGAGTGCGCACTATCTTTGAGGGCCATGGGAAACTAGTTCGCCATGACCTTCTCGTCGCAGTTGGCCACCTCAATGCTCAACTCGTAGAGCAGCAGGAACTCGACATGGTCAGGGGTTCCGTCGTAGCGTGGAGGTAGGTCAGGCTTGAACTTCCTTGGCCAAATGACGCTGCGAAGCTTTGGGGTGAAGGCACGGCAGCCCGCGGTAGTCACGGGAGCCCGTCGTGGAGGTGGAGCCTGATCTTGGCACTCACGCGCCACCACTGCAGGCGGCGCGTGGTATTGACGTTGTGGTGCTGGGAGTGCAGGAGCATCCTCTTGTGGCCGCCGGACCTCCTGGCAGCTTTCTTCTTCACGCGCGGGCACCTTGTGTGGCGGGTCACGCCGTGGGGCCGCGTGCCCTGGCCCCAGGGTGACGTCTTGATGGGGAGGTGGAGGAGGTGATCCATGGGCCATGTCGCCTGCAGTAGGTGGCGGGCGAAGCAGCGAGAGAGACGGTACAGGAGAGCCCCTGGCGGCACTGACTAGCTCGGCGATGCGGTCTAGCCAGTCTTCGTAGAAGTCGTTGACGGGGCAGTAGCGCAGGAGCTCGCGCGCCATGAGCAACACAACCTACGTGTCCGCCGGCGTACGACAAGCATGAGACGACGGACCAGCCGAAGTCAGTGACGGGGTGGCCATACGTCCATCTCGCCGCACAGAGGGGTGCAACAATGAAGCTTGCTGCTCGTGCCCCGCCGGGCCGGTGGTAGCATTGGTGGCAGGCAATGGAGAATGACGGGGAGGCCCGCCGGCAGGCGCCGTCTAGGCGACGCGAGCGGCGAGGGCGGCCCGATGCTCAGCACGGGCTCGACGGGCGTCAGCCATGGAAGCGGTGGAGCGATGGCGGGTCGACCGGCGGAAGAGAGGCTCCGACGCACCCCTACCTGGTGCGCCAAATGTCGGATTCGGGGTTCCACAGACCCTTGAGAGGTTTGAACTTTGGGGCGCGTGTGAGGAACTCGTCCTCCCCAGTCTACCTACTCACTAATCTCACCGCCTGGCTCGATGAACTGGATGAACAAAAGACACAGAGCAGTTTACCCAGGTTCAGGCCACCTTGTGGTGTAAACCCCTACCCTGCTTTGTGGTGGATTGGCCTCGAAGGGCTAAGGATGAACTAGTACAATGGAGAACCTCCTCCGGAGGTGAGGTATTCTTGAGCTTGATGAGCTGGTGTGTGAGAGGATGATCTGAGTGACCCCCCTTCTATGGTGGTGGCTAAGTCCTATTTATAGTGGCCTTGGTCCTCTTCCCAAATGTAAGGCGGGAAGGGATCCACAACGACCAAATTTGAAGGGAGACAACTAGTACATGCTACCCTGACAAAAGTAGTCTTCGCCTGCTAAAGGCTCCTGGTCGTGACGCCATTGTGGGCTTGACGATGACCTCCACTATGCCGTCCTGGCGGTCTTGGTCTTGTTGCACTGAAATGGAAACCTTTGCTTAATTCCTTGGGACTCGCCTGCGCTTGCCTCCTTGGCACCAAAGAGGAAACTGGTACGCTGCCGTCGGCGTTCTAGGAACGGGGCTCCCCAGACTTGCTTGCCTGCGGCCTGCGGCGTGGCTCAAAAGGGGGCCCGACGCGGCCCATCTTCATCAACACAGACCCAAGACCCTCGCGAGGGGCCAAGCCTCGCGGGGCGGACAACACGGAGCTTCCTCAGGCACGGCCTCATTAGGCTGGCTCGCGAGGAGGCGGAGAGATCAAGGCGGGGTACCTCACGAGGTGCCCGTGACGCAGGCCATGACGACCAAAGGCGCCAGGCAGGCGCCAGCCATGCAGTGTCCTCCTTTCCTCTTTGGTGCAAAGGGAGCAAGCGCAGGCGAGAGCATCAAGCAAAGGCACCCGTTTCGGTGCAACGAGACCAAGACCAGTCCAACGGCAGGGAGGAAGTCATTGTGGAGCCCAAGCCAGCGTCACCACCAGAGCCTTTGGCAGGCGAGGACCAACTTTAGTCAGGATAAGTGTACCAGATGTTCCCCTTCAAAATGGCCAATTGTTGGCGCCCTTCCTGCTCAATATTTGGGAAGAGGCCCAGGGCCTTTGCCTATAAATAGGACTAGCCACCCCCAGGGTAGGGGGGCAATCAAGAAGGGAGAATCTAGAAGCCAAGAGAGAAACTAGCTAGGATCAGATCGAGTAGCATCACACAGAGAGAGAGAGAAGGGCGACTGAACTCCTCCTAGCAGTTCATCCCCCTAGCCAAGAACAGACCCTCGCGAGGCTGTTCTTCCTTGTATTGCTCATCATCATCAGCCCAAGAGGCAATCCACCACACCACACACTGGAGTAGGGTATTACACCACAACGGTGGCCCGAACCAGTATAAACCCTGTGTCTCTTATGCTGTTCTTTCCATAGCTTAGATCTTAGTGAGGCGGAGGGGTGCAGGTAGGTAGACGGCGAAATCTCCGCGCGCACCCCAGTGTTCGAACCTCAAGGGTCTGCCGGAACCCGAAATCCGACATTTGGCGCGCCAGGTAGGGGTGCGCCGGAATTCGTCTTCCACCACCCCGTTCTCCTCCGACCATCGCGTCCATGTCTGACGCTCGTCGGGCCCGCGCCGAGCGCCGGGCCGCTCTCGCTTCCCGCGTCGCCCAGACGGCTCCCGTCGGCGGGCGTCCTCGCCGTTCCCCGTCACCTGCCGTCAACGCCGCCACCGGCCCGGCGGGGAACGAGCAGCAAGCGTCGTCTCAGCATCCGTCCGTGCGGCAGGACGGCCGCACCGCTACTCCCTCACTCACCCCAGCTGGTTCTTCGTCCCGCTCGCTCCGCCCACCCATGGAGGCTCGAGCTGTGCTCATCGCAGCAAACGAGCTCCTGCGCTACCGTCCCATCGACGACGTCTACGAAGAATGGCTCGACCGCGTCGCCGAGCTCGTTCGCGCCGCAGGGGGCTCTCCTGCGTCGTCTGTTCTGCTGCACCGCACCCCGCCCTGCGTGGGCGACGAAGCTCTGGGGGCGCCCCAGCCGCCTCCTCCTCAAGAAGGCGCCATGGCTCCAAGGCGCGTGGCCCCTGGGCGGAACCTGCTCCGTCAGGTGCCAGCGCGGCAAGAGCAGAGCTGCCAAGAAGTCCCTCACCCGCAAGAAGCTGCCCGGGCGCTCCCTGCTCTAGCACGTCGCGACCATGCTCCTGCTCCCGCACGTCAAGACCCCGCGCTGCTCCCAGCTGCAGTGCGTGGGGACATGCAAGACCAAGCTCTCCGTCACCCAAGGCCTCCCGTGGCCACAGCAGGCTGCCGTGCCTTCACCACCAAGCTACGCAGCGTCGCGTGGCCCGGCAAGTTCAAGCCAGACCTGCCTCCTCGTTACGATGGCACGACTGACCCTGCGGAGTTCCTCCAGCTCTATGAGCTGGGCATCGAAGCTACCAACGGAGACGAGAAGGTCATGGCGAACTGGTTTCCCATGGCGCTCAAGGACGGGGCCCGCACCTGGCTCCTGAACCTGGCTCCAGGCACGATCTCCTCCCGGGACGAGATGCGCATCCGCTTCATCGCCAACTTCCAAGGTACTCGCGACCGGCCACCCGCCATGAGCGACATGCGCTGCATCAAGCAACAACCCGGAGAGACCCTGCAGAAGTATATCTAGCGCTTCAACAACGCACGCCTCAAGATTCCCAAGGTGACCGTGGAGGCCATCATCTCAGCCTTCTCCGACAGCGTGCGCGATGTCAAGATGAAGGAGGAGCTGGCGATGCATGAGGACCTGTGCACTTCCTTGGAGTTGTTCAACTTGGCAACCAAGTGCGCCAGGGCTGAGGAAGGGCGTCTCTCCCTCCTCGAGCTGCCTGCCGCAGACCCAGAAGAGAAGAAGCCCAAGGCCTAGGATGTGAAGCGCAAGGGGGCTGCCGTGCTCGCGGCAGAACCAGACACCAAGCAGGGCAGAGATCAGCCCGAATCTTCCAAGGGCAGTCAGTACTGTGTGTACCACGACCTCCACACCCACAACACCAACAAATGTCAAGAGCTCCGAGCCGTGCGAGAAGGAAGGATCGGTCGTCGCCCCGACCGTGGTGACCGGGGCTACGGTCGAGGAGGAGGAAGGAACGCGGGACGCTGGGAAGACCGCTGCCCGCGCCAAGGGTGGTGCGATCGACCTTGCGAGGATCGCTGGCAAGACCCGCCTCATGAGGGAGACTGGAGGGATCAGCCTCGCGAGGATCGCCCGCAAGGCAACGTAGGCCTCCCTCCGCCGCCGCCGCAGCCAAGGAGAAACAAGGACCGCCATCAGGACGAGGGGGCTGGGGGCTTCCAGGAGCCGCGCGCGATCGCCTGCATCCTGGGCGGGGCTCAAGCCCCAGCCTCTCAACGCATCTTCAAGAAGTTCGCCCGCGAAGTGAATGCAGTCCTCCCCAAGCTCGAAGCCACGCGCCCTCTTAGGTGGTCGGCGTGCGCCATCATGTTCAGCTCAGCAGATCAGCTCAAGTGTGCGGCCGCAGCCAGAGTCCTCCCGATGCTTTGTTCCCCAATCATCAGCAACGTGGTGGTCACCAGGACCCTCATCGATGGCGGGGCAGGGCTCAACGTCCTGTCCGTGGAAACATTCAACCATCTCCAAGTGCCCTACAACCAGCTTCAGCCAACCAAGCCTTTCTCCAGAGTCACCGACGGCTCCACAGTCCCGATTGGGCAGGTCCGCCTCCCTGTTACCTTCGGGGCATGTGACAACTACCGCACCGAGCTCATCGACTTCGACGTTGCTCACATTCGCCTGCCGTACAACGCCATCCTTGGGTACCCAGCGCTGGCCAAGTTCATGGCCGTAACTCGCCACGGCTACAACGTCCTCAAGATGCCAGGAAGTGGCGGAGTCATCACGGTGCCCTGTGAAGAGAAGGATGCAGTGTGTTCCCTGGAACGAGCCTTTCAAGCCGCATCACTGGAAGACCCGGATGGCGGAAGCAGGAGGCTTCCCGAGACCGCCCCCAAGAAGAAGAAGACATCGTCCGGCCCGGCCCCTCAGGGCCCGCGCCTGCCCAGGGGGAACCTCCTTCCATCACATAGGAAAGCGCGCCCGGCGCCCTCCTCAGGAAGGGCTCGGGGCTCTCCCCTGGAGGGCCACCGACCTGGCTAAGGTCACGAGGGAGGCGCTTGGGCACCACATGGAGGCGTGTTTCGAAGCACGTTCCCCTCAAGAAGGAGTAAGACAAGGAGGGCCAGACCCTCGGGAGTTCGTCAGCAAGGCCATTCAGGAGCTACAGGAGTCAAGAGTCATGAAAGGCGGCGGCCGCCTACCAGATGTGGCTCCCCATCCAGGCGAGGATGGTGGGCTGCGTGTCTGCATCGACATACCAGAGCTCAATCGAGTCGCCTCTCTGGAGCGCCTCTGGCCCTCGCGAGTGGGGCGCTGCGAAGGTCCACCCACAGCTACGTTCGCATGCCTTACGGCTTGCCGAACGCGGCTGCCACGTACCAGCGCCTCATGAGGGGCATCATGGAGGCTCAAGAGGCCAGGCGTTCCGCAGCCCTGGCGGAGATGGAGATGGTCTGCGAGGAGCCACCAGCGCCTCCGGAGCCTCCCGAGGCCCCTGGGCCTGGGGGCTCGTGAGGATCGGATTCCGCAGCCCACCGAGTCTGCTACACCAACACTCCTTCGTCCTCAACATCATCAGGTGACATCTTTCAAGTTTCATTTCCAGCTGGGAGCGCCCCCCAGGGCTGCATTATTCCCAGGCCGCGTGGGTCCGTCCCTGCGGCATGTATCCCTTTTATTTCATGTTGTTAGCTTACCTTGTTGGGGGCGCCCCTCGGGCTGCATCATCCCCAAGTCGCTCGGGCCTGACCCAGTGATGTCCGCCTTCCCAGCATCTATTTGAATGAATCCACTCCTTCGCGGCTAATGTGTTTGACCTAGTTGCCCGCTCAACTGACGCCAACTGACGGAGCTGCTCCCAAACGGCACGACGCTTGCGCATGGGTCCGTCCCTGCAACGCCGACAAACCTGAATGGCTGAGCTCTGACTGCGGCAGCCCCGCATGGCGCCACCTCGTCAAGCCTTCAGTGCCTCATCGCCCCTCGGAAGCAACCAACGGCTGACTGTCAATTGTCATGGCAACTCCTCGTTCTTTCTATGATGGGTCTACAGGATCCCCTAAAGGAGCTGCGTCAGGCGAGGCCCTTGTGGTGTCTCCTTCACTCTCATCCGCGTGAACCACTTGCACGTTAAAGGGTGGGGGGTGCCTGAGCATCGTGACTCAGGGCTCCTATTGGCTCTCCAGCCCTCACCCTCTGGCCTTGTCCACGGCATCGCGACCTGGCATACCAGCGACGGCTGGGACTCGCTCGAGGGCCAGGACCCGAGGATGTAGAGCAGAAAGGGGAGCAAAGGCGAGAGGGGAGGGACACGCGAGGACCTCGCCGAGCAACCTCACGCCTGCCGATGCACGGACCCGGCGACACACCAGAGAGCGGTCCCTGATTCTCGAGATAAGTCACCACCCGAAAGCACCAGCTACCGTGGCACCATCCCCGCACCTAATGCAATCCCGTGTTAGCGACGCCGCTCTCCTTTCTCACCGAACGACGGCTGCTTGAGAGCCAAAGGGGACCTCCTGAGCATCGCGACTCAGGGGCTCTTACCGGACCCCGGGTCGCTCACCTCCTGGCCTTGACCACGGCATCGCGACCTGCCATACCAGCGACGGCTGAAGCCGCCTTGGGACTGGGACCTGTCGGCACAGAGCACCAAGCCCTCGTGAGGTTCGAAAGGGAGAACTGAGCTAAGACGGAATGAGCAACTCGCACAATTCTATGACAAGGGTTATATTAACAAACAGGATCACAGGCACCTTACAAGCCCCCACGGGACGCGTCTTTGATTCCTTGCAGGGAACAGATCCTAAAAGGACGCTAATTACATGCGCCCCTGCAAAAGACGCCATCGTCAACAGCGGGCCGTCAAGCACCGGCACCAACCCCATCCAGATCAAAGTCGGTGACGGCCTGACGAGCCCGCCCTACTCCAGGAGCGGCACCGGCTCGGGGGATCGTAGCTGTCGTCGCTCGTCTCCGGAGTCGCGAAGAGCTCGCCGGAGTCGCTGGACCCTCCGACGCCTCCGCCGCCTGAGCAGCCGCCAAGGGAGCGGTCGGCGGGCCCAGTCCTCGCCGTAGCAGGGTCCCGACCACCTCTCCCGGGGCATCACTCCAGCCGACGCCCGTTCGCATCGAAGACCTTGAAGAACATCACCGAAGCACCGTCGTACTCCAAGTGGATCGCGAAGGCGCCTCTTGTCCTGCAAACCCGGGCGATTTTGCTCCAACCTCGAGTCATGAAGACCTCGCCCGGGGCAAGGACCGCGACCTCTGCCTCGGTCGCGAGGGTGCTGCAGCCGGCGTGCTGCAGCCAAAGCTCCAGGAGTTCTCCCTGCGGGATGGTGGAGGCGAAGAAGGAAGGTGAGGCGCAAGAAAGGGGATTTGAGCAGCAACCGGAGAAAGCAAAAAAAGCAAAGCCTAGGCAGATGCCGCTCCCTTATCAACTCGCGCGGTTGCTGAGGCGCCCACGTCCAGTCAACCGCCACACGACGCCCAAGGCCGCAGGCTGTTAGGGCCCGCGGCGCTTCGCTCTTGCCCTTTCGCCTCCCTACACGGCCAAGTCCGGGCGCGCCTTGGGCCCAGGGGCTACTGTCGACGTTCTGGGAACGGGGGTCCCCAGACTTGCCTGCCTGCGGCCTGCGGCGTGGCTCAAAAGGGGGCCCGGCGCGGCCCATCTTCATCAACACAGACCCAAGACCCTCGCGAGGGGCCAAGCCTCGCGGGGGGGACGACACGGAGCTTCCTCAGGCACGGACTCATCAGGCTGGCTCACGAGGAGGCGGAGAGATCAAGGCGGGGTACCTCACGAGGTGCCCATGATGCAAGCCATGACGACCAAAGGCGCCAGGCGGGCGCCAGCCGTGCAGTGTCCTCCTTTCCTCTTTGGTGCAAAGGGAGCAAGCGCAGGCGAGAGCATCAAGCAAAGGCACCCGTTTCGATGCAACGAGACCAAGACCAGTCCAACGGCAGGGAGGAAGTCATTGTGGAGCCCAAGCCAGCGTCACCACTAGAGCCTTTGGCAGGCGAGGACCAACTTTAGTCAGGATAAGTGTACCAGATGTTCCCGTTCAAAATGACCAATTGTTGGCGCCCTTCCCGCTCAATATTTGGGAAGAGGCCCAGGGCCTTTGCCTATAAATAGGACTAGCCACCCCCAGGGTAGGGGGGCAATCAAGAAGGGAGAATCTAGAAGCCAAGAGAGAAACTAGCTAGGATCAGATCGAGTAGCATCACACAGAGAGAGAGAGAAGGGCGACTGAACTCCTCCTAGCAGTTCATCCCCCTAGCCAAGAACAGACCCTCGCGAGGCTGTTCTTCCTTGTATTGCTCATCATCATCAGCCCAAGAGGCAATCCACCACACCACACACTGGAGTAGGGTATTACACCACAACGGTGGCCCGAACCAGTATAAACCCTGTGTCTCTTGTGCTGTTCTTTCCATAGCTTAGATCTTAGCGAGGCGGAGGGGTGCAGGTAGGTAGAAGGCGAAATCTCTGCGCGCACCCCAGTGTTCGAACCTCAAGGGTCTGCCGGAACCTGAAATCCGACAACTGCACCCGCTGGCGCCCGCTTGGCCTTGGTCGTCACGGCTCACGTCATCCGAACCTCGTGAGGTGCACCTTGGATAGACATCTCCGCTCCTCGGGAGCCAGCCTAGGGAGGCCATCCCTCGAGGAGGTCCTGGTGTCGTCCGCCTCGCGAGGCTTGGCCCCTCGCGAGGGTCTTGGTTTGCTGATCTTGATGCTGGGTCGTACCAGGACGTTGATGGAGCCACGTGATGGGCCGTAGGTAGGCAAGTCTGGGCACCCCCGGTCCCAGGATGCCGACAAGAAGGAACTCAATGCAATAAGATTTACGAGGTTCAGTGTAAGTGCCCCATTGCGTCATTTTGCACACTTCATTAAATTCTTCAAGGTCCATGCGAAGTATAACAACATGTGTATTGCGATGGACTGAATACTTAAATTTTCGCACAAAAGAATCAGTGAGATTGTAATATTGTAAGCACTTATCTAACACGAAGTCCAACAAACCGGCATTGTGCATGTACACATCAAATTCTTCTTTGAAACCAGCCTGATTCATGAAGTAATCTGACGACCATTCACAAGGTTGCACTAGAGCTTCCCGTGGTGGTTCGAGGTCCGACTCACATAGAGCGAGCCTTGGGGATTTCTTGCTCGAGGAACCACATTGAAAATCTTCCTAAACATTTTCTTCCTCTGAAAATTTCTGAATTTTTAGTAAATCAAAATAAAAGTGAACCAAACTCAACAAAATCGATAGCAACTATTGTTACAAGTGTCTAGGGGCCATATGATGCACCAAAACTAGTTTGAACCATATAAATTTGACATGCAAGCTCAAGAACATTGTCACGAACAGTAGCTAAATGTGCAAATAATAAACCACTAGAACAAAAAATAATTGGACCAATGGAGGAGTCACATACCGATGAGGAATCCACCAAAACAGTTTTGGAAACGGACCTATGAGCAAGGTGATCGAAAACTGTAGCAAGAAGAGCAAGAACACGGGCTATGGAGCAAGTTTGATTTTTTCTGGAGGAAGAGGATGAGCATGGGTGGCAGCAATAAGTGAGGGGGCCTACGTGGGCCCCACAAGCTTGCATGGCGCGCCCAGGGGGTGGGCCCTCCCTGTGAGCTTGTGGCTCATAGGTGCATCCCACTAGGGTGTGTTCAGTGCCACTATTTTTCATATATTGCAGAAAAAATCATATTAAATTTTCAAGGCATTCGGAGAACTTTTATTTTCTGGTCATTTTTTATTGCACGGGTAATTCAAAAACAATATAATCATGGCATTTCTACTTTATTAATTCTTAATAATAGAAAGTAAAAAGTGGTACAAAAAGTTGTGCTTACTAAATTCATCGACGACAGGTCCGTCAAAAGGAATCCATTAATAAGGCTGATCAAGTCTTATTAACAAACTTCTTCCGAATGACATGAAACCAGAGAATCTTCGTATAACACTAGGTTACCTCAATGGGGATATGCATGTCCCCAACAATAAGAATTTGATATTTCTTTCTGACAGTATGAATAGGGAATTCAAATCCTCCAATAGTAATTGTTGAATTTTTTCCAATAGAATTGATACTATTCACTTGAGGTTGTTTCTTCGGAAAGTGCACCATATGCTCATTACCATTGACATGAAAAGTGACATTTCCTTTGTTGCAATCAATAACAGCCCCGCAGCATTCAGAAAGGGTCTACCAAGGATGATCGACATACTGTCGTCCTCGGGTATATCAACATTAACAAAGTCTGTTAAGATAGTAACATTTGCAACTACGACAGGCACATCCTCGCAAATACTAATGGGTATAGTAGTTGATTTATCAACCATTTGCAAAGAGATTTCAGTTGGTGTCAACTTATTCAAATCAAGTCTCCGATACAAAGAGAAAGGCATAACAGTAACACCGACTCCTAGATCACATAAAGCAGTTTTAACATAATTTCTTTTAATGGAGCATGGTATAGTTAATATTCTTGGGTCTCCTAGTTTCTTTGGTATTCCACCCTTAATTGAATAATTTTCAAGATGGTGGAAATTTCAGCTTCCAGTATCTTTTTATTATTTGTAACAATATCTTTCATGTACTTAGCATACGGAGATATTTTCAGAATATCAGTCAAACGCGGGCGCAAAAAGACGGTCTAAGCATTTCAACAATGCACTCAAATTCTTATTCTTCCTTATTCTTTGAAGCTTCAGGAGGAAAGGGCATGGGTTTCTTAACCCATGGTTCTCTTTCTTTACCATGTTTCCTAGCAATGAAGTCTCTCTTATCATATATTTTATTCTTAGGTTGTGGGTTATCAAGATCAACAACAGGTTCTATTTCCACATCATTATCATTATTAGGTTGAGCATCAACATGAACATCATCATTATCATTGTTACTAGGTTCACGTTCATCACCATATTGTGTTTCAGCATCAGAAATAGAAATATCATTTGGATTCTCAGGCGTGTCTACAGTAGATTCACTAGATGCATCAATGTTATTTCTCTGAGAATCTTGTTCAATTATTTTAGGATGACCTTTAGAATACATGGGTTCCTGAGTCATTTTACCACCCCTAGTCATAACTCTAACAACATGATCATTCATCTTATTGTTCATCTCATTAACCAAATCATTTTGCGACTTGATGACTTGTTCTACTTGGGTTTTTATCATGAATGCATGTTTACTCACACCCTTGACATCATTAACAGTTCTAAACATAAAGTCAGTCAAGAGTTCAATCATATAAGCATTTCATTTCAATTGTCTACTAACATATGCATTAAAGTTTTATTGTTTAACAATAAAGTTATCCAATTAATCAAGGCGTTGCCAAGAAGATTTAGTATAAGGGATATCACCTTCATCAAACCTATAGCGAGAATTTACCTCTACTACCTGTGTTGGGTAATCGAGACCATGTATTTCTTCAATAGGCGGTAAATTCTTGACACCTTTAGCTTGAATACCTTTTTTGTTTCACAAATTTCTTGGCCTCTTGCATATCTTAAGGATTGAGAAATAAAATGCCTCTCTTCTTGGGAGTTGGCCTGGGTGGTGGTTCAGGAAGAGTCCAATCATTATCATTCCTCAATATATTATTCAACAGTTCTTCAGCTTGCTCGATAGTTCATTCCCTGAAAACACAACCAGCACTTCGCTTCTTTACCTATGTGCATCTAGGCCAGATATTAAGCTTAGTGTTTGCATGTGTGCCCGATTTCAAGTGACATCGAAGCTTAGTGTTTGCATGTGTGCCCGATTTCAAGCGACATCGAAGGAATCAGACCACCAGGCTGTGAAACAATTTTTTCAAGATTTAGCTCACACATCAACGCTTGAATTATGGTATCCCAAGGGCTCATTAATACATCTCCATCGTATCTATAATTTTTTATTGTTCCATGCCAATATTATACAACTTTTATATACTTTTGGGAACATTTTATATTATTTTTTGGGACTAACATATTGATCCAGTGCCAGTGCCAGTTCATGTTTGTTGCATGTTTTTTGTTTGGCAGAATATCCATGTCAAACAAAGTCCAAACGCGATAAAAAATTCCCGAGATTTATTTTGGAATATATGTGATTTTTGGGAGGTGGAATCAACGCAAACGGAGGCCCACAACCTCCATTACCCACCAGGGTGCGACCCACACCCCCCGGCATGCGGTGGTGCCTAGTGGGCACCCCGTAAGTTGGTTGGGGCCCTTCTTTTGCCATGAGAAAGATAATTTATGGGAAAAAATCATTAACTTTTTTAGTGCAATTAGAGTTATGGATCTCTGGGAATTTAAGAAATGGTGAAGGGCCAGAAGACAGGAACGTGAAACAAAAGAGAACAGAGAGATAGATCCAATCTAGGAGGGGCTCCTACCCCTCCACTGCCATGGAGGCCATGGAACAGAGGGGAAACCCTCCTATAATCTAGGGGGGAGGCCAAGGAAGAAGAAGAAGGAGGTGGGCTCTCTCCCCCTCTCTCCTTGTGGCACCGGAGTGCCGCCGGGGCAAGGATCATACAACGATCTACATCAACAACCTTGATACCATCAACACCAACTTTCTCTCCCTTTATGCAGTGGTGTAACCTCTCTATCCCCCTGCAATTCAACTACTTAAACACGGTGCTCAACACTATATATTATTATCCAATGATATGTGGTTATCCTATGATGTTTGAGTAGATCTGTTTTGTCCTATGGGTTGATTGATGATCATGATTGGTTTGAGTTGTATATTTTATTTTGGTGCTATCCTATGGTGCCCTCCATGTCACGCAAATGTGAGGGATCCCCGATGTAGGGTGTTGCAATACATTTAAGATTCTCTTATATTGGGTGGCGAGAGTGACAGAAACTTATACCCGAGTAAGGGGGTTGTTGCGTATGGTAGTAAAGAGGACTTAATACTTAATGCTATGGTTGGGTTTTACCTTCATGATCTTTGGTAATTGCAGATGGTTGCTAGAGTTCCAATCGTAAGTGCATATGATCCAAGTATGGAAAGTATGTTAGCTCATGCCTCCCCCTCATATAAAATAGCAATAATGATTATCGGTTTAGTTATCAAGGGCCTAGGGACAAATAACTTTCTTGTATGAAAAAAGCTTTCTACTAAACAACTAGCTTTTATTATCTTTCAATTTGTTCATAGTTTTATTCTCGCACAATACTTCTTGTTTAATTCTTGTTCTAGGTAGAGCAAACGTTAAGTGTGCGTAGAGTTGTATAGGTGGTCGATAGAACTTGAGGGAATATTTGTTCTACCTTTAGCTCCTCATTGGGTTCAGCACTCTTATTTATCAAAAAAGTCTACAAACGATCCCCTATACTTTTGGGTTATCAAGACCTTTTTCTGGCGTCGTTGCCGAGGAGCAATAGTGTGGGGTGAATATTCTCATGTTGCTTGTTTGCTTTATCACTAAGTAGATTTTATTTTCTGTTCTAAGTTGTTCTCTATCTTTAATTATGGATATGGAACATGAAATACCAAAAACAATTATTTGTACTTGCTACTCATGGAGATGGGGAACCTCCTAAAACCCTCGATGCTCATTATGTGGAAAATATTAAACACTACTTTAATAATCCTGAGAAAACCCCATTAACTTGATAAGAGAAGTAACATTGGATCAACGTGAATACTTTAGGGATTATCCTTGACTCAAAAGGGAAAAGTATTACGGGATCGAATTGAAATGTTGCATTTGTATGCTTGAGATAAGATTGTACTTGTTTCTCTAGGATGAAGGCTAAACACCTTCCCTTTTCATGTGAATTTAATGATAATGGCTTCTTATGCTAATGGTAGATATGATTACTATGATGTGGAATGAATAGAAGAATTTGTTGCTTTTAAGGGTGCCTATGAAATTGAATCTCTGTTTGAAAAGTATGAAGATTATGATGATGTTTTTTATAGACCTGCAAATTTTGCTATACTTAAATATTGCTATGAGAATTATAAATACAATTCCGATATTCATGTATTCATTTGAGAAAGTCTCCGCTGTCGAAGAAGAGACTAATATTTTGCAGGAAACTATGGAAGAAGAAATTGCTGAAATTGTGAACTCATTAGAGGAAAAAGATGAGGAGAACGAAGAACAAAAGGAGGAAGAGAGGACTGATCACCCGTGCCCACCTTCTAATGAGAGGAACTCTTTATCCCATACATTGTTTAATTTCCCTTTGTGCTTACCGAAGGATGAATGCTATGATCCCTTGGATTCATTTGAAATATCCCTTTTTGATGAAATTGATGCTTGTTATGCTTGTGGCCATGATGACAATATGAATTCTTCTTATGGAGATGAACTTGCTATAGTTCCTTATGTTAAGAATGAAATTGTTGCTATTGCACCCATACATGATAGTCCGATTATCTTTTTGAGTTCTCCCAACTACTCTATATCGGAGAAGTTTTCTCTTATTAAGGATTATATTGATGGGTTGCATTTTACTATTGCACAATATGATTTTGATGAATATAATATGCATGTGCTTGTTGCTCCTACTTGCAGTTATTATGAGATAGGAACTACATCTCCACCTCTCTATGGTTTTAGCACAATAAAGTTGCAAGAAACTGTGTATACTATGCATTGGCCTTTATTTGATGTGCATGAATTGTTCTTTTATGACATGCCAAAGCATAGGAAGAGAGTTAGACTTTTTCATTGCATGATATATGTTGCTTTGTGCTCACTACTAAATTATAAAACATTGCTAATTAAAATTGGCTTTGACATACCTTGGGATGTGGGTGGATCAATTACTTGAGCACTTTATGCCTTGCTTAATGGATTTAAAGAAAGCGCTTCCAGGGAGACAACCTGGAAGTTTTAGAGAGTCATTTACTTCTGTTGTGTGCTTTTAAAAAGTTTAAATTCAAAAAAATATAGAGAGGAACCTAAACTTTTTCAAAAACAAAAGTGAAAGTGAGAGAGACAAGCATTGTTAAAGTGGGAGCTAGCCTTGAACTTTGTTCATGCCCATGGAAACTTTGTGAACCTTGATTACAGAAACTTTGCAACAAAAATAATTATCCCCTTTAACAAATCCATTGCATTATAAAAGTAATGTGCCAAGATTGGCCTTTAGGATGATTAGATCGCTTGTTGGTATGTGCGGTGCAAAAACAAAAACTTTGGTTGTAGTGCGTGAATTTACATTTTTTTACCAGAATGTCAAAAGTTTCTGAAATTTTAACACGGTATTGATACGCAAATTGTTTATTTTTTCCTATTTTTTCAGAATTTTTGGAGGTACATAAGTATGGTCAATGTTTAGATTGCTACTGACTGTCCTGTTTTTGACAGATTCTGTTTTTTATGCATTATTTTGCTTGTTTTGATGGAACTATAGATTGTATCGGTGGTATAAGCCAGGGAGAAGTTACAATACAATAGATATAATGCAAAAAATGGGTTTGCAACAGTACTTAAAGTGGTGATTTGCATTATTATACTAACGGGTCTCACGAGTTTTCTGTTAAGATAATGCACATCACTATAAGCCTTGCAAGCATTGTAACTAATGAGTTAGTTGCGGGATGATGTATTACGGAACGAGTAAAGAGACTTTCCAGTAACGAGATTGAACTAGGTATTGAGATACTGACGATCAAATCTTGGGCAAGTAACATACCGATGACAAAGGGAACAACGTATGTTGTTATGCGGTTTGATCGATAAAGATCTTCGTAGAATATGTGGGAGCCAATATGAGCATCCAGGTTCCGCTATTGGTTATTGACCGGAGACGTGTCTCGGTCATGTCTACATAGTTCTCGAACCCGTAGGGTCCGAACGCTTAAATTTTGATGACAGTTATATTATGAGTTTATGTGATTTGATGTACCGAAGGTAGTTCGGAGTCCGGGATGAGATCAAGGACATGACGAGGAGTCTCGAAATGGTCGAGACGTAAAGATCGATATATTGGATGACTATATTCCTACATCGGGAAGGTTCTGAGTTATTTGGGTATTTTCGGAGTACCGGGGAGTTACGGGAATTCAACGGGAGAAGTATTGTGCCTTATTGGGCCATACGGGAATAGAGGAGAGAGGCCAAAAGGAAGGAGGTGTGTGCCCCCCCTCTGGTCCGAATTGGACAAGGGGTGCAGCCCCCTTTTCCTTCTCCCTCTCCCCCTCTTTCCTTCTCTCCTACTCCGAAAAGGAAAGGGGAATCCTACTAGGACTCCCCACACTTGGCGCGCCCCCTCTAGGGCCGGCCTCTCCCTCCCTCCTTTATATACGGGGCAGGGGGGCACCTCTAGACACAACAATTGATCCCTTGGATCTCTTAGCCGTGTGCGGTGCTCCCTCTACCATAATCCACCTCGGTCATATCGTAGCAGTGCTTAGGCGAAGCCCTACGTCGGTAGAACATCATCATCGTCACCACGCCGTCGTGCTGACGGAACTCTCCCTCAAAGCTCGGCTGGATCAGAGTTCGAGGGACGTCATCGAGTTGAACGTGTGCAGAACTTGGAGGTGCCGTGCGTTCGGTACTTGATCGGTCGGATCGTGAAGACGTACGACTACATCACCCGCGTTGTGCTAACGCTTCTGCTTTCGGTCTACGAGGGTACGTGGACACACTCTCCCCTCTCGTTGCTATGCATCACCATGATCTTGCGTGTGCGTAGGAATTTTTTTGAATTACTACGTTACCCAACAGTGGCATCCGAGCCAGGTTTATGCGTAGATGTTATATGCATGAGTAGAACACAAGTGAGTTGTGGGCGATACAAGTCATACTGCTTACCAGCATGTCATACTTTGGTTCGGCGGTATTGTTGGATGAAGTGGCCCGGACCGACATTACGCGTACGCTTACGCGAGACTGGTTCTACCGACGTGCTGTGCACACAAGTGGCTGGCGGGTGTCAGTTTCTCCAACTTTAGTTGAACCGAGTGTGGCTACGCCCGGTCCTTGAGAAGGTTAAAACAACACTAACTTGACGAACTATCGTTGTGGTTTTGATGCGTAGGTAAGAACGGTTCTTGCTCAGCCCGTAGCAGCCACGTAAAACTTGCAACAACAAAGTAGAGGACGTCTAACTTGTTTTTGCATGGTATGTTGTAATGTGATATGGTCAAGACATGATGCTATATTTTATTGTATGAGATGATCATGTTTTGTAACCGAGTTATTGGCAACTAGCAGGAGCCATATGGTTGTCGCTTTATTGTATGCAATGCAATCGCCTTGTAATTGCTTTACTTTATCACTAAGCGGTAGCGATAGTCGTAGGAGCAATAGTTGGTGAGACGACAACGATGCTACGATGGAGATCAAGGTGTCGCGCCGGTGACGATGGTGATCATGACGGTGCTTCGGAGATGGAGATCACAAGCACAAGATGATGATGGCCATATCATATCACTTATATTGATTGCATGTGATGTTTATCTTTTATGCATCTTATGTTGCTTTGATTGATGGTAGCATTATAAGATGATCTCTCACTAAATTTCAAGATAAAAGTGTTCTCCCTGAGTATGCACCGTTGCCAAAGTTTGTCATGCCCAGACACCACATGATAATCGGGTGTGATAAGCTCTACGTCCATCTACAACGGGTGCAAGCCAGTTTTGCACACGCAGAATACTCATGTTAAACTTCACGAGCCTAGCATATGCAGATATGGCCTCGGAACACTGAGACCGAAAGGTCAAGCATGAATCATATAGTAGATATGATCAACATAGTGATGTTCATCATTGAAAACTACTCCATTTCACATGTTGATCGGACATGGTTTAGTTGACTTGGATCACATGATCACTTAGATGATTAGAAGGATGTCTATCTAAGTGGGAGTTCTTAAGTAATTTGATTAATTGAACTTTAATTTATCATGAACTTAGTCCTGGTAGTATTAGCATATCTTTGTTGTAGATCAATAGCTCGCGTTTAGCTCCTTTGTTTTATTTTTGATATGTTCCTAGAGAAAACTAAGTTGAAAGATGTTAGTAGCAATGATGCGGATTGGATCCGTGATCTGAGGATTATCCTCATTGCTGTACAGAAGAATTATGTCCTTGATGCACCGCTAGGTGACAGACCTATTGCAGGAGCAGATGCAGACGTTATGAACGTTTGGCTAGCTCAATATGATGACTACTTGATAGTTTAGTGCACCATGCTTAACAGCTTAGAATCAGGACTTCAAAGACGTTTTTAGCTTCATGGATCATATGAAATGTTCCAGGAGTTGAAGTTAATATTTCAAGAAAATACCCGAGTTGAGAGATATGAAGTCTCCAACAAAGTTCTATAGCTAAAAGATGGAGGAGAATAGCTCAAGCAGTGAGCATGTGCTCAGATTGTCTGGGTACTACAATCACTTGAATCAAGTGGGAGTTAATCTTCCAGATAAAATAGTGATTGACATAATTCTGTAGTCACCATCACCAAGTTAGTAGAACTTCGTGATGAACTATAGTATGCAAGGGATGACATAAACGATTCCCGAGCTTTTCATGATGATGAAATCGATGAAGGTAGAAATCAAGAAAGAGCATCAAGTGTTGATGATTAACAAGACCACTAGTTTCAAGAAAAGGGCAAAGGGAAAGAAAGGGAACTTCAAGAAGAATGGCAAGCAAGTTGCTGCTCAAGTGAAGAAGCCCAAGTTTGTACCTAAGCCTCAGACTAAGTGCTTCGACTGCAAATGGACTGGTCACTGGAAGCGGAAATGCCCTGAATATTTAGTGGATAAGAAGGATGGCAAAGCGAACATGGGTATATTTGATATAAATGTTATTGATGTGTACTTTACTAGTGTTTATAGCAACCCCTCGGTATTTGATACTGGTTCAGTTGCTAATAGTAGTAACTCGAAACGGGAGTTGCAGAATGAACAGAGACTAATTAAGGGTGAAGTGACGATGTGTGTTGGAAGTGGTTCCAAGATTGATATGATGATCATCGCACACTCCCTATACTTTCGGGATTAGTGTTAAACCTAAATAAATGTTATTTGGTGTTTGCATTGAGCATGAATATGATTTGATCGTGTTTACTGCAATACGGTTATTCATTTAAGTTAGAGAATAATTGTTGCTCTGTTTACGTGAATAAAACCTTCTATTGTTATACACCCAATGAAAATGGTTCGTTGGATCTCGATCGTAGTGATACACATTCATAATATTGAAGCTAAAAGATGCAAAGTTAATAATGATAGTGCAACTTATTTGTGGCACTGCCGTTTAGGTCATATTGGTGTAAAGCGCATGAAGAAACTCCATGCTGATGGGCTTTTGGAATCACTTGATTATGAATCATTTTTGATGCTTGCGAACCATGCCTCATGGGCAAGATGACTAAGACTCCGTTCTCCGGAACAAAGGAGCGAGCCACTGACTTATTGGAAATAATACATATCGATGTATGCGGTCCAATGAGTGTTGAGACTCACGGGGGGTATCATTGTTTTCCGACCTTCACAGATGATTTGAGCAGATATGTGTATATCTACTTGATGAAACATAAGTCTGAAACATTTGAAAAGTTCATATAATTTCAGAGTGAAGTGGAAAATCATCGTAACAAGAAAATAAAGTTTCTATGATCTGATCATGGAGGAGAATATTTGAGTTACGAGTTTGGTCTTCATCTGAAACAATGCAAAATAGTTTCGCAACTCACGCCCCCTGGAACACCACAGTGTAATGGTGTGTCCGAACATCATAACCGTACTTTATTAGATATGGTACAATCTATGATGTCTCTTACCGATTTACCACTATCGTTTTGGGGTTATGCATTAGAGACAACTGCATTCACGTTAAAAAGGGCACCATCTAAATCCGTTGAGATGACACCGTATGAATTGTGGTTTAGCAAGAAACCTAAGCTGTCGTTTCTTAAAGTTTGGGGTTGCGATGCTTATGTGAAAAAGTTTCATCTTAATAAGCTCAAACCCAAGTCGTTGAAGTGCGTCTTCATAGGATACCCAAAAGTAACTGTTGGGTACACCTTCTATCACAGATCTGAAGGCAAGATATGTGTTGCTGAGAATGGATCCTTTCTAGAGAAGGAGTTTCTCTCGAAAGAAGTGATTGGGAGGAAAGTAGAACTTGATGAGGTAACTGTACCTGCTCCCTTATTGGAAAGTAGTTCATCACAGAAATCTGTTTCTGTGACTCCAGCACCAATTAGTGAGGAAGCTAATGATGATGATCATATAACTTCAGATCAAGTTACTACCGAACCTCATAGGTCAACCAGAGTGAGATCCGCACCAGAGTGGTAAGGTAATCCTGTTTTGGAGGTCATGTTAATTAACCATGATGAACCTACGAACTATGAGGAAGCGATGATGAGCCCAGATTCCGTGAAATGGCTTGAGGCCATGAAATCTGAGATGGGATCCATGTATGAGAACAAAGTGTGGACTTTGGTTGACTTGCCCGATGATCGGCAAGACATAGAAAATAAATGGATCTTCAAGAGGAAGACGGACGCTGATAGTAGTGTTACTATCTAGAAAGCTAGACTTGTCGAAAAAGGTTTTGACAAAGTTCAAGGTGTTGACTATGATAAGATTTTCTCACTCGTAGCGATGCTTAAGTCTGTCCGAATCATGTTAGCAAATTGCCACATTTTATGTAATCTGGCAAATGAATGTCAAAACTACATTCCTTAATGGATTTCTTAAACAAGAGTTGTATATGATGCAACCAGAAGGTTTTGTTGATCCTAAAGGTGCTAACAAAATGTGCAAGCTCCAGTGATCCATCTGTGGACTGGTGCAAGCATCTCAGAGTTGGAATATACGCTTTGATGAGTTGATCAAAGCATATAGTTTTATACAGAATTGTGGTGAAGCCTGTATTTACAAGAAAGTGAGTGGGAGCACTACATCATTTCTGATAAATATATGTGAATGACATATTGTTGATCAGAAATAATGTAGAATTTTCTGGAAAGCATAAAGGAGTATTTGAAAGGAGTTTTTCAAATAAAGACCTCGGTGAAGCTACTTATATATTGAGCATCAAGATCTATAGAGATAGATCAAGACGCTTGATAAGTTTTTTCAATGAGTACATACCTTGACAAGATTTTGAAGTAGTTCCAAATGGAATAGTCAAATAAAGAGTTCTTACCTATGTTACAAGGTGTGAAATTGAGTAAGACTCAAAGCCCGACCACGGCAGAAGATAGAAAGAGAATGAAAGTCATTCCCTATGCCTCAGCCATAGTTTTTATAAAGTATGCCATGCTGTGTACCAGATCTATTGTATACCCTAGACTGTGTTTAGCAAGGGAGTACAATAGTGATCTAGGAGTAGATCACTGGACAACGGTCAAAATTATCCTTAGTGGAATAAGGATATGTTTCTCGATTATGGAGGTGACAAAAGATTCATCGTAAAGGGTTACCTCGATGCAAATTTTGACACTGATTCAGATAACTCTAAGTCTCAATTTGGAAACATTTTGAAAGTGGGAGAAATTAGCTAGAGTAGCTCCGTACAGAGCATTGATGACATAGAAATTTGCAAAATACATACGGATCTGAATGTGGCAGACCCGTAGACTAAACTTCTCTCACAAGCAAAACATGATCACACCTTAGTACTCTTTGGATGTTAATCACATTATGATGTGAACTAGATTATGACTCTAGTAAACCCTTTGGGTGTTGGTCACATGATGATGTGAACTATGGGTGTTAATCACATGGTAATGTGAATTATTGATGTTAAATCACATGGCGATGTGAACTAGATTATTGACTCTAGCGCAAGTGGGAGACTGAAGGAAATATGCCCTAAAGGTAATAATAAAGTTATTATTTATTTCCTTATTTCATGATAAATGTTTATTATTCATGCTAGAATTGTATTAACCGGAAACATGGTACATGTGTGAATACATAGACAAACAGAATGTCACTAGTATGCCTCTACTTGACAAACTCGTTGATCAAAGATGGTTATGTTTCCTAACCATAGACATGAGTTGTCATTTGATTAACGAGATCACATCATTAGGAGAATGATGTGATTGACTTGACCCATTCCGTTAGCTTAGCACTTGATCGTTTAGTTTGTTGCTATTGATTTCTTCATGACTTATACATGTTCCTATGACTATGAGATTATGCAACTCCCGTTTACCGGAGGAACACTTTGTGTGCTACCAAACTTCACAACGTAACTAGGTGATTATAAAGGTACTCTACAGGTGTCTCCGAAGGTACTTGTTGAGTTGGCGTATTTCGAGATTAGGATTTGTCACTCCGATTGTCGAAGAGGTATCTCTGGGCCCATTCGATAATGCACAACACTATAAGCCTTGCAAGCATTGTAACTAATGAGTTAGTTGCAGGATGATGTATTACGGAACGAGTAAAGAGACTTGCCGGTAACGAGATTGAACTAGGTATTGAGATACCGACGATTGAATCTCGGGCAAGTAACATACCGATGACAAAGGGAACAACGTATGTTGTTATGCGGTTTAACCGATAGAGATCTTCGTAGAATATGTGGGAGCCAATATGAGCATCCAGGTTCCGCTATTGGTTATTGACCGGAGACGTGTCTCGGTCATGTCTACATAGTTCTGGAACCAGTTTGATGACGGTTATATTATGAGTTTATGTGATTTGATGTACGGAAGGTAGTTCGGAGTCCCGGATGAGATCAGGGACATGACAAGGAGTCTCGAAATGGTCGAGACATAAAGATCGATATATTGGACAACTATATTCGGACATCGGAAAGGTTCCGAGTGATTAGGGTATTTTCGGAGTACCGGGGAGTTACGGGAATTCACCGGGAGAAGTATTGGGCCTTATTGGGCCATACGGGAATAGAGGAGAGAGGCCAAAAGGAAGGAGGCGCGCGCCCCCCTCTGGTCCGAATTGGACAAGGGGTGCAACCCCCTTTTCCTTCTCCCTCTCCCCCTTTTTCCTTCTCTCCTACTTCGAAAAGGAAAGGGGAATCCTACTAGGAATTTGGAGTCCTAGTAGGACTCCCCACACTTGGCGCGCCCCCTCTAGGGCCGGCCTCTCCCTCCCTCCTTTATATACGGGGGCAGGGTGTCAGAGCCCTAGAATTGTTTGCAGATAGTTGCATCAGTGGGCATCATGCATCCTGTCATTTTGAATAAACTTGAAATGAGGAAATTGAAAGCCTCAGAAATCATTTTAAAAGAAGGCCAAGAACCCTTTAAATTACATTCATTGTTTCCAAAATTACTTCATAAATGTTTGATAATTTTGGCAAGGTTTTGAGACCAAACCAAAAATAGTGAACATTTTTGAAGGAATTATTTTGGGACTTTGAAATTAAATCAATAAGTATTTGAGTTTTGGATTATATTCATTTTTTATAGAATATAATTCAAAAGGCTCTGGAATTATGTATGTGCCTGTGGAAAAGTCCATAATGGCAACATAAAAATATTCAGAAGGTTTTGCCCTGATTTGAATTTATTTTGAATTTTGAATTAGTGGCAAAATGAATAAATAAAAACAAAACAAAACAGAAATAAAATAGAGAAGAGGCCTACCTAGAGCCCACTCACCTATGGCCTGGCACTGTTGCTGGCGGCACAGCTCACCAGGCAACATGCTAGTCATCCCCTTCCTCCCGCCAGTGTGCACTGTGCGTGGCACACACACAGGAGGCGAGGGCCACCTCCTGCTTGCCACCTCCCGAGTGTCCCCGTGCCCATCCACGTCGCCTGGGAGATGCCCCGCAGCCCCCTCTGCCTTTCCCCTCACCCTAGAACTCTCTCCGTCTCCTCTATCCCCCTCCCCGAGCTCGCCCGAGAGCGCTCTGTCACCGCCGTTCACTGCCACCGTGTCCACCAAGCTCCTATCGCCCTCTACTTTGTCCAATGGGCTCGCCTCGACGCTGTGGATCACCAAGACGAAGCACGCGCTCGCAGGATTCCTGAAACACCGCCATCGAGCTCATCGTCATCCTCTGCCCCGACGATCGCCGCCCTTCGATTCGCCGCCTCCGACGCTTCCCCGACTCCGCTGGGCTTCTCTGCGAGTCCTCTGTGAGCTTCTCTTCAGTTCACCCTTTTCCCCGTCGCCTCGCACGTCCCCTAGCGCTAGCGCCGCCATGCCCAAAGCTCACTGCCGCCCAGCCATGTCGCCGCCGTGGCCACCGTCACCTAGAGCCGCAACCGAGCGCATCACCGTGCTCCGCGTGTCTTCGCGCACCCGTAGCCACCCCCAGATCCTCCTCCTGAACACCCTAGCGAGGAACTCGAGCATGGCCGAACCCCAGCCGCCGCAAACCTCGTCGCCGACATTGATTCCGGCGACCATCTGGTCCAGCTCCACCACCCACAGACGCGGCTCAGCCTCGGCTCTCCATAGAACCCAACCACGCCCCAAACCGTGGCCTGTAGCGCAATTCTGACGCGGACGCCGCTGCGATCTGAGGTCGTCGGCAGCTGACATGGCGCCATTAGCTTAGGCGCTAAACTCGTTTAGTTAGTGCATGTGCCGATGTCATGTGGGTCCCCGAGCCCAATTAGTTTAGTCTAACTTCCTGTTTAGATTAGTGCTAATCTGCGTGGACCCCGCGTGTCAGCTTTGACTTTGGTCAAGTCAATGTTGACCGGTCCCACCTGTCATCCACCCAAACCAGCCCGAGACACTGACGTATGGGTCCCACAGGTCAGGTTTGACCTGGCCGACCCAGTTGACCTGCTGACGTCACACCTATGTCATGCTGACGTAGTAAGTGATTTTCTGGTTTTTAAATAATTCAGAAAATTTCAAAAAATGTTATAAACTTCTAAAAATCATATAAAATCAACCGTAACTCCAAATGAAACAAATTATATATGAAAAATGATCAGAAAAATCCAATCTATCCATCTGTACTGGTTTCATGCATGTTAGAGCAACCTAACCTTGCTGTTTAGATGAAACATGATAATGCACTTATATGAGTTCATAGTTTAGGCTTGTATTTGAATCTTTGATTCAAATAAGCTCAAACCACCATGGTTTTAGTTGCATTAGCTCAAACACATCATATTGACATGTCATGATCATGCATCATATTGTGCATTGCATTGGTTGTGTCTTTCTGTGTTTGCCGGTGATTGTTCCCCCTCGGTAGACGTATGTTCCGACGATGAATTCGATGACACCGATGAATAGCTATATCATCTTCAGAAGTGCCAGGAAAGCAAAACCCCCTTGTTCATTCCGATACAATCCCACTCTCTCGCTCCTGCTCTCTTTTACTGCATTAGGACAACAACGATTCAACTATTACATGCTGCGGTTGTTGAACCCCTTTCCTCTGGATGACCTGTCATTGCCACAGTAAATAGATGAAAACCACTAGCATGAGTAGGAGTTGTTTGAGCCCTGATGTGCCTACTCATTCATGCTTGTTTGTCATGCCTGCTATTGCTTAGAGTTGTGTCAGGTCTGATTCATCAGGGATGAATTGGAAAGTTGTGAACATGTCCTACTGTGTGTGAGCTAAGTGTGTTGAACACGATTTGGTAAAGGTATCGAGAGAGGCCATGTAGGAGTACATGGTGGGTTGTTTCAGTGGAACCGTCCTTAAGCACCGAGATCTGTATGTGTGATTTAAGAACCAGCTACTACCATGCATTGGGCCCGAAACCAATGGACCCTCTCGGCTTCTTAACCACCCTAGTCCTCTGTCCACGAGTTGCAATTAGTTTCTGGTGTTTATAGGATATGTGTTGGCGGTCGTGCGTAGCGCTGACCCTAGAGGTGGGCTATGATGCGGTAGATACACCGTGGCACGGTGTACCGAGTCGCCCGTTTGGTGTCTCGGGAACCCTGTACACATTGTTCGGGGCCGTATGTGGAAACCTCGGCCGGACTCCCTACGGATGGAACCTGGATAGGCGATAAACCTGGACTAGAGACTTGAGTGTTTAGGTAGGCCGTGGCTGACACCCTTGTTGGGCTTCCGCTTGAAGGTTGCCGAGTACATGTCGTGTAAACGACGGTAAGTGGTGAGAGCGTGTATGAAGGAGTACACCCCTGCAGGGTTAACATCATCTATTCGAATATCCGCGTCCGCGGTAAAGGACTACTTGGTTGCCTATACAGTTCATAGACAAGTGAAAGTGGATACTCTAAAATGCGCAAGATAAGCATGAGTGCTATGGATGGCGTTCTCGTAGGGAGACGGGAGCGGATCCATAGTGGTGTATTGAATGGTGAATATGTGGACTCGTGTGCACCACCTCAAAAGAGTTACTTGCAGTCATAGTTTAGGATAGCCACTGAGTCAAACCTGGCTTGCTGCAGTCAAACTCCGCCATCCCTTTGTTGATAATGATGCATATCTAGATAGTTCTGATGTAAGTCTTGCTGGGTACATTTGTACTCACGTTTGCTTAAATTATGTTTTGCAGAGGGACTTCAGTCTCGCTAGTAGTTCCGCGTGGACTTCGACGTTTAGCTTGATACCTCAGCTATGATCTTTTGCCCTCGACAGGATCTAGTAGATAGTCAGGCTTCTTAGCCTTTTTCATTTGTAGATGTCTGTACTCAGACATGTTAAGCTTCCACTTGTGCTTTGACTTGTATGCTCTGAATGTTGGGTCATGGGACCCATGTTTGTAATACTTGGCTCCTTGGAGCCTAATGAATAAATACTCTAAGTCGTAGAGTCTTGTTGTGATGCCATGTTGTATTTGCACATATCGAGCATATTGTGTGAATGATTGAAATGCTTGGTATGTGTGGGATCCGACAACCTAGTTGTTTATCCTTGGTAGCCTCTCTTATGGGGAAATGTAGTCTGGTGCTTCCACTGAGCCTTGGTAGTTTGCTACAGCACGGTTTACCGGAGTCCTGCTAGCCCAGTACTACTGCTCCGGAACACTTAGACTGGTCAACATGTGATTCACTTCGTTCCTGTGTCTGTCCCTTCGGGGAAATGTCACGCGGTGACTTCCGGAGTCCTCCTAGCCTGCTACAGCCCGGGTTCCCGGAGTCCTGTTAGCCTAGTCGCTATAGCCCGGATTCACACGCTGATGACCGACATGTTCGATGTTGTTTCATGTATGCATGTCCCCGTAAGTTAGTGCCACTTCGGGTTCACGACTAGTCATGTCGGCCTGGGTTCTCTATCATATGGATGCTAGCGGCACTATCATATACGTGAGCCAAAAGGCGCAAACGGTCCCAGGCCAGGTAAGGTGGCACCCGTGGGAATACCGTGCGTGAGGCCGCATAGTGATATGATGTGTTACATGCTAGATCGGTATGACTTAGAATTGGGGTCCTGACACAGGGGGGCACCTCTAGACACAACAATTGATCCCTTGGGTCTCTTAGCCGTGTGCGGTGCCCCTCTACCATAATCCACCTTGATCATATCGTAGTAGTGCTTAGGCGAAGCCCTGCATCGGTAGAACATCATCATCATCACCACGCCATCGTGCTGACTGAACTCTCCCTCAAAGCTCAGCTGGATCGGAGTTCGAGGGACATCATCGAGTTGAACGTGTGCAGAACTCGGAGGTGCCATGCGTTCAGTACTTGATCGGTTGGATCGTGAAGACGTACGACTACATCAACCGCGTTGTCCTAACGCTTCCGCTTTCGGTCTACAAGGGTACGTGGACACACTCTCCCCTCTCGTTGCTATGCATCACCATGATCTTGCATGTGCGTAGGATTTTTTTTGAAATTAGTACGTTACCTAACACATAGCATCACAGTACAATTTCATTAAAATTATGCGTACATATAAACAAATCCTGAAAGATTAATAGAAATGCCAGAAACAATTCAACTTCGTTTCGCCGACATGTGGGACATCCTTCATCCGGCTGCACCTACCATGTAGCAATATTGAGTGCACAACTACAGGGAAAGATTCACCCCGGTCGTTGTGCCGCAGTAGTAATGAATAGTGAGCAGTTAAATCATAGAGCCCCACCTTCGCCACAATCAGTTTCTCGGACGAAGCAACCATCATTTCTCTGTTCCTTGAATCCGCTGGTACTCCCATATTCCCAGAGTAATAAGTTGCTCGAGCGAAGCAACCATCACTTCACCTTTCCCACAGTAAGATGTAGTACCTCCTTTTTTTACTCTAGAAACAACCACATGTGAATATTGGCGGTAGCAGCACAACAACTGAATCAAAAATCGAAACCAACCAATGAACTACTACTAATGGTGAGCGTTTGCTAGTATCATGTACTCTATCTGTCCATGTATATAGGGCTTAATGTGTTTTTCGAGTCTAACTTTGGCCCTGTTTGGATCCATGGGTTAGAGTTAGTTTGAGCTAGTTGGGGCTCAAATAGCCATAAAGTATCCAAGCATGAGGGTTAAATTGGAGCAAGTTGCACCGAACCGACCAAAAAAAACTATCCCACCCAAGAGGTGCTAATTGGAGATAGTTCTCATTGGGCCCACTGAAAAATCACTTTTCTCTCTCCATCAAGTGCATTTATTGTCAATCTAACCCTGTCACCCAAACACCTCTTTGGCTACAGTTAGTTCAGGGTTAGTCATGAGTTAGTCTAACCTCTAGCTAAGTTAGAGTATCCAAACAGGAGCAGTATAGGACAAGCAAGTTGCTCAAAGCATACAGTCAAATTCGTACGTTAAATGGTCTTTTTTTTAACGGAACGTGAAAGGATATTTGAATGATATAATTTTCAAATTATATAAAATCTTATCAATAGTCAAAGGCATCCTCGAAGAATACATTAGGCCCTATATAAAATCTTATCAATAGTCAAAACCAAGTGCCCTAAACGAATTCAAAACGAGAAACTGGACCCACTCACGGCACGTCACACCTGTCTCGTTTGGTCCGTCGGTCAAAGCGCTTCCTCTTCTTGACATAATAATAGAGTACAATATTTTTTTAGAATGCTCTTGGCATGTCGCTAACATGTGATGAGTTAATTGACCTCAATAGACAGCAAACGCTAGCCCGCCGCACTTTGAGAGAGACGAGGAGCGAGAAGTGATACGGGCTGATGGATTACTAGAGCTAGGTGTCGCACAGAGGCCAAGAAATATGGTGATAGCATGGGTTAGCCATGTAGTATGATGTAACTACACTGGGCTGCCATGTTTTGTACTCTTCCAGTCCACTGTGGAGATGATTGGTAGATTTTATATCGCTGAATAGTATAAAATATTATGAGTGTAGGCACTCGACCACGAGGTTCCTTGCTCCTTCTCGGTCATAGGGAATCGATCTTCTTCCACGCTTTTTTTGACGTGAGCTTTGTTCATCCTTTTGCCAACACACGACAACTCGTAGAACGACGAGAAGCTTGCTTACTACGGCTTCTCCCTCGCCAGCGCGTGCGCGGTGGCTTGTAGCACGAGGAGAAACTTTTGATTACAAGCAATGGACGTGCAGCAGTTCATTTGGTGTCAGATTGCCAGCAGTTCATTCGACTTCTGGAAGAGGCGAAGAGCCAAGCGCAAGGTCACCTGGTCATAGTGGGAGTAACATAGGTAGTAACATAGCGCAGTCACCGTGCACGCATTGGCGCGGGAAAAGGCGTAGTAAGCAAGCTTCTCGTCGTTCTGCGAGTTGACGGGACACATCAAAGTTATTTCGTACGTACTCTCTCTCCAAAAAAGGGCTGGCCATGTCATGGCTACCATCCCGTGCTCCGTCGTTGTGTACGTGCACTATTCACGTGCCATCGAGGAGAAAACATATTGTGTGGTAGGTGCCATCGAAGTGCACGACTCACTTACGCACTGCTTATCTGATTATCTCCATTTTCTTGCATGACACGTGCACCTTGATGCTAGATGTCTTGCGTGTTGGCAAAAGGATGAACAAAGTTCACGTAAAAAAAGAGTGGAAGAACATAGATTCCCGATGACCGAGAAGGAGCACGGAACCTCGCGGTGGAGCGTTTGCAAGGAACCTTGCATGTTTTCCCCTGTTTTTTGTCGCTTGCCCACCTATAAACAAATAAAAGAACATGAACTCTTCGCTAACCACTACAGATGATACATCAGGATGCTAAGTTGAGGATATTTTCTAGTTTATATTGATAACCACGCAAGAAGCCACGCATGTACAGGACACATGCAGCCACGCATGTACACACGCCAATGCACTAACTCATGCCGATCGAACTCATGCACATATGCGCACAGCATGGAGCACACAACGCATGTACACAACACATGCATGCACACACACTCGACCGCAGAATGCACGTGAATAACAAGATGTGTCTATAGCCTAAAAATGAAGTGTTGCATGTTACCACACATATGTTACTATAGAGGTAGTAACATTGACTAGTAGCATGAGCATGTTACTAGTCTATGTTACTACCCATTGTGGCTAGTCTGAGGGGGGTGTCTGCAACAGTGTTCCTCCGCTCGCACCTCTTGCATCACTGTGATCGAGCTTGGAGTCATTCATCTGGTACACGTGGCATCTCAGATCTGGACACAAGGTGACGTACACCATCAAGGTCTACGGTCAAGGGGGTCAAGGCGTACGCGACCTCTCACTACGTTCGCCAATTGAAGCGGCGCGCCGGCCCAGGGCGCCGCCCGCTGCACTCCCAGCTGTACCCGCCTCCTCGCCGCATTCAAAAACCTACATTCAAAACCACGTGGAATGCTAGAATCCAACTCCGGCCACACACGTCCGTTCAGGAGCAGGACGCCGGCCAAGCTCCTCCTTCCACCATTTTGTCCACTCTTTCGGCGGTATCCGACGAGCAGGAAGAGCAGTTCTTTGGCATAAAAGCCGTCTGGGTGGCCCGCCAAGCCCGACCGTTACGAGCAAGGCAGCTCGCTTCTCCACCTACCTCGCCTAGCCCGTCGGAGGCAGTTGCCGCACTAAGCCAGCACGTGGTTTCGTAGCTGGCCTCTCTAATATAACTCGAGGAAGAGTGCCAACTTGCTCCACACCGTCTTGTCGGGGAGCACGGCGGCACGTGCATCATCGCTGCCCTCGACGCCGCCGCATCGTACATCTCCTCCAGTGTCTGCGATTGCGCCATCCGCCGTTGACGCACTCGTAGCCGCGACATGCAGGCAGAGAAGGAAGCCGCCACGGATATCGATGAGGTGATGCGGCTGCGCGGATGTCGATGAGGTGACAGGCAACTCGAGGAGAAGTAGAACACGGGAGGCCGCCACCGATTGTGTCCCATGAAGGCCACCATCGAGGCGACGCCGGCAAATACAGTCGGTGTCTTGCATGATTCTTCTTCCGCCGGATGCTGGAGGAGGACAAAGAGATTGGGCGGTGACCATTTAGATTAGGTATTTTAATTCTACCAGGCTGGTTGTAATGGGAGTATTATAAGTAGTATCATGCTTGCCAACTAGTAGTAGTCAAATTTGATGAGGTGGCATAGAATTAAACAAAGAAAGAGAGAGTTGAGTATCATATTATGATACCGTATGGAATTAAGACCTCTTCCAATGAAAATGTGCTTAGATGAGGTGCTAAGTGCATTAAATGGCTTAGAAACTCAAGTCTCCAATGCATAGGTTCATAGTTTGTTGTTGCTAAGCTTTCTTCATTTAATTAGTTATAGACTCAAAACTGTCTTTCCACTTTTTCTTCCTAGGGTCACCAAACTAGTCTCTCTCTTCTTAATTAACTTGCCACATCATATTTTATGCCTACGTGGTAGGCTTAGTAGCTATACATGGTGGAGCACTGGGAGAGGTCAAGGCTGGTCATAGTGGTCATCGTGGAGCACTAGAAAACTAAAATTTTGAGTTAAGCCTTATAAACCGGAAAGGAGGGAGTACTGTAACATATTACTATGTTACTCTAAACATCTCTCTCCTCATTAACTACATGCCACATAAGCAAAATTTTCTTGGAGTGTGCTATGTTACTACCTAAGTTACTCCCACTATGAGGCGGGCAACGAGCCGATGAGGTAGCCCGATGACCCCTTGATCTTAAAAGGCACCCACATGATCTCCTCTCCTCGTAGGGAAGGTCGGGGTCCATTGGGTACATCTCCGACGACATCCGCGGCTTCCGACGGCGTCGTTGCCATTTCTTTAGTGTAAATAATTAGTCAATTCCTAGTCAACAATCAAAACAACCTAAACTCTAACATGTGAACACTAAAACCGCTCAAGGGGGTGATATGCCCGGTTTTAGATATTTTAGGGTAAAAATCATACCAAAATTGACTTTGGGGGGTTATTTGTCCATCAACTTACATTTGAGGGTGAAAAATATACTTCTTTCAATGGTCCGCTGGTCAGAGTATTCTTTTTAGATTTATAACATGTGAGACCAAGTGTGAGCGAACCAACCTCAATCGACGGCAAGATCGCCTGCCGGACGTACTTTGAGAGAGACGAGGAGCAAGAAGCGATACAGGCTGGTCATGTCATGCAAGAAAATGGCTGGTATCATGTTTAAAACTTGTTGTACACTACAAGAAATATGTCAACTTGTGACCACCACTATTGGTCACTGAAAGGTCATGGTTTTTCATTTGCGACCTTTTTGTGAACAAAAATAGAAGGTCAAAAGCTTGCGGTCATAAACTGACTATAGCGACCTTTCTTCTGGAATGGTCGAAGATGTTTATGACCAAAATACGTCTACTGTGGCGTTTTGGTCACTAGCAACCTCCCCAGGCCACGTAGGCATCCAGTGTGGCAATCTAACGTGGCACAAGATTCAGCCCGGTCCAATTCGATTTTCTACATGGGCCTAGCCCAACAATTCGGCCTATTTGTGTTTTTTCTGTCTGTCAATTTTTGGTTGGGTTCATGGGCCAAGCCCAATATTGCAGCGTTTTTATTGTTGGGTTGTGGCCTTTTTGTCTAAACGAATTTAGTTTTTTTCCAAAAGAAGGGTCCACTAGTCAGATGGGTCCCAGTTGTCAGGTTCTAGTAATAGGTTCCCATTTGTCATGTTGTGGTAAGTGGGTCCCATCAATTGAGACTCACATTCTTCATATTTCAAGCATCATTTAGATTTTCGGAGACAAAAACACACATGATACTTAAATAAGAGCAACCAGATCACATAATACAAGCTCTATCCATTCCAATACAGAAGACCATACTGCTTTACAAGCTCTACAATTGTTATATAGTACTGCTTTACAAGCTCCTTCCATGTGATCACAAACTACCTGCTCCTGTCGTGAACATACTGGACTCGCTGGATGAACATAGTTGCCAACAAACAAAAGTAAGAAAAACAGGGTGAGTTCTTAGATTCAGACTCCTAACAAGCTCTACTAGATGAACAACATGCCGGACTCGCTCGACGACCATAGTCAGGGCTGGGAACAAACAAAACAACAACATGGCTTCCACTGTCATCCTGTTACATGAATCAGAGAAGAATTAGAATAACTGGGGAAAATATATGTCGTAGCTAACAAAGTAAGAAACAATAGTTAACAAGTCTGGGTCGTAGAATCTAGAAGTGTCCCTTCAGAGAGACAAGAACTTAGAATTGATGCATGGATCTTATTCTAAACAGCATAAACACCATGGCAATAACAAATTAACAGTAACAAGATCAGTGTTAGCAGAATTAAGTACAAGGCAATCACGGGTACCAATCCAGTGCAAGTTAATAGAGAAAATATGTCAAAGTTACTCAGATTTACTAATGTGTTTTTCATACTACCAAATTGAAGGTAAAAGATGTGTACTGATTCAACACTGCAAACTGATTTATGAAAGCTTTACCAAAACATTGTTTAGTCGCTTGGCGCTAAAGCGATAGATGTTGAACACTAACTGCCAGCGATAGTAACAACCAGCAGGTACTGCACCTGCGACCGCCATCACTAGCTTGGAAGCAATACGCACATCATAGGTAGGATAGGAATCATCCTGGTTGTGTGTTCACGAATCACCTACATGTACCAGACCCCACCTACCTATCCAAATTGGTAAACAATTCAGATCTGCTCAATGATCTTGCAGGCTAAAGTTAGAGAATATGCCCAGAATGACAATGCCAAACCGTTTACATGTACCAGACTCCATCCACTGGTCCAAATTGCTAGCTAATCAGTTCACATATACTTGCAGAATATCAACAAACATGAACAACATGGCCAACTCAAATCAGAGCGTTTGGTCGGTCCCAAGCATGGATTTGGCACGCAAATAAGCAGTAAATCAGGAATCTGTGCTAGGTAAGGAGGGATTGAGACCGGAGAACATTACCATCCGGAGATCCCAGCTCGCAGAGGTGCTCTCCTCAAGGTTGGGTCGTGCGCGGATCATAGCTACATTGATGTTGCATCCAACAATTTGCAGGCGTCCTGTCGTGAACATGAACATATTATGTCAGGGAAAGCGGATACTTCGTCTAAATAAATACATCTTATTGCAGGAACATTTTGTTGATTCCGTGGCGGAAACGTATAACATAGATGATGATACACTAATACACTGTGCATACTTGAAAATGCCAGAAGAGTTAAAATTATTAAACTGAGAGCAGTCACAGCAACACAACATACTTGAAAATGCCAGATTTAGCATACCTCTATTCCTACGTACTACTACACATAGGTTAACAACTAGGAGAGCAATAGAGCATGCCAAGACTGCAATTGGCCGACTGATTGCTTTAGGTCATAGTGCCAAGAACAATGCTACATGTACAAGTACAACAAAATAAGAATCGTAGGCCTCTATAATTCTCTAGTTACTTAGGCAACAAACATCATTGCAAATTTTGATGAAATGCATAGGTCCAGCCGATGATTACACAGCAGCAACTACTGCAGACATTGGCTAGAGAAATGCTCATCTTTTTATTCATTGTAAAAGAAATTTTGAGTTCAAGCAGTAGTACTAGTTACTGACTACACATGTAGGTGCATATACAGGTTCATACTACAGACTACAGTACAACACCAACTTGACACCCGAGTAGTCCAACTTGATAGGTGGGAGTAACATTTACAGTATCAAGCTTGGACTTGCATCCCACATGTCAATTCTTCTACTACCTAGAAGCTAGAGCATGCATATGCAGGTGGTATAACATAACATAAAGAGCAACGACTTGATAAGTCTTCCCCAATAGTCTAAGTCGTGGAAAACCAAATATTTCAACTAATCGAGAAAGACCTTGCAGAAATGGCCTCGTCCAGGCCTTTTCTTGGCCCCAAACTAAGGCCTTCCATCATCCACTCGAATTCGCCATTGTTGCTCAATGTACAAAAGGTGCCTGCCAGGAGGACGAAATCAAATGAATAAGAACCCCACATAAACAAAGAGGCTATACAATGATTCTGCAAAGTATATTCACATAAGTTTGCTTATGAAGCCAGAGCTAACAATCTAAAAATTCAGAATCATAGTGCCTCATTCGATAAATTATTGTATACACACGAATATTGTGGAGCTTCTAAGATAGGACACATGTGAAATGTATAGTACAATACTGTATACTTGCTGTGTGCATATGTATAATTAACCTTCAGTGTATCGCATCTCGAATACAATTAGACTACTAGTACCTAGAAATCATATGCAACTCTGTTTTTGCTCTAGATCAGCCACAAGATCATAAAAGAAATCATAAGTATCTGGTGTATTTGATATAATAAAGCAGCTGCCTGAACAAACAGAAGTTCTACATCTTCACTCTGTAGCAACATTTCATGACAAATGGTGATATTTACTCTGTAGAAACATGTGATCATCTAAATTAACATGCTCCAAACTGAACCAGGCACTAAATTTACATTCTGACAACATTGCAGTGAATTTCCTTATAACTTTTGTACTACTACTAGGAGGTAGAAGATGATAATTGGTTTGGACGAGCAGTGCGTCTATCCCGACAAGCCAATGATTAGCATTTAACACTTTTGAGCAAAGAGGCAAAATGAAGACTGGTGGGAAGGGATCTAAACTACAATCCAGCACCTGATTCCTCAGCCTCAGATGCACCCGCCCACCTGCGGTGCTTTCTCATGCAATCGTTACCAAGGTGCAGCGGCGGAGATCCTGGTGGGCGCTGGTGGTCTCGTCCCTGACAGAACATTGCAGCGACGCATTAGTCAGATCGGGACCAAGCAATTCACAAATCAGGAGGGGGTGGGATCGGGGCGCGCGCGTGCGCGATACCTTGGGGGTACTGCTGCTGGTGGTGCTGGGGCGGCGGCCTTCTTGCTGGCCCTGCATGGCTTGTCGGGGTCCTCGTCATCTCCTCACGCACGGGCGCGCCGGCCGTCATGGTTCTGGCGACCTCGGACGAAGAGGAGGGCGTCAGCGTCCTTGGAGCGGAAGCAGAGGAGACCGATGGAGTGGAGACCAGTGGCAGGGTCGGAGACGAGCACGAACGCGTTGCTGGAGTTGCAGACGGTGAAGACGGGTGTGCTGGTGAGTGCGTGCGCGACCTCGTTGGGCCCGAGCGTGAGGGACTGAGCGGCACTACAGGGCCCCGGCGAGCGCGAGACGACGAAGCGAGAGGTGAGGTTGGAGAGTAGTGCTGGAGGAAGGAGGAACGAGAGTAGTCAGCGGCGGCTGCGTCGCCGCAGAAGCTACAGAGGAGCACGGTGCGCAGCGGTGGGACGCGGGAGCTTCGAGAGGTGGGAGGGAGAGGGGAGGGGGAGCTCGATCTAAGGAAGGGAGACAGCGGTGGCAGGGATCAAGGGGAGCGCCGTCGATGGTGGCGGTGAAGAGATGGGGGGAGGAGGGGTGCGATGGGAGGAGGGGATTGATGGGATCTGGGTAGGGTTTGGGTAGGTGGATGCGGCGCACGCACACGCCTGCGAGCAAGCCAGCCACGGCAGCGCCCCTCTCTCCATTACGGCGGTGCCTCTCTCTCATTCTGGGGAGAGGGGAGAGGCGGCGAGAGTTGATCGGGGGAGAGGGGAGAGGCGGCGGGAGTGGATCGGAGGAGAGGGGAGAGGCGGCGGCGGGAGTGGATCGGGGGAGAGGGGAGAGGATCTGAGTTAGGGTTTAGGTAGTTGGGTTGTGGTTGGATGAAGGGTGAGGGCTGCCGTTGGATGCGGAAGCATCCGACGGTGGTTGATGCGTGATCCACGTGATATGCCCATGGACCAATCAGAACGCAGCAAACCATTTGATGACCTTATGACCATATAAATTGGTCGTGATCAATTCAAGATAAAAATTTCATTCCATTTTTCAGTGCTCAAAATGATTTTTTTTGTGAAATTCCTATCAAATATGTGTTCAAATGATATCATATTTTGCACAAGTTTACATCGTGGATTTGCGTACAATATTGACAAAGGGAGTTTTCATTTTCTTTGGACGACATTTTTTTTCCATTTCTCGAGTGCCCAAAATAAGTTTTTTTGTGAAGGACCTATAATATGTTTGTTGCAAAACTGGACCAAATCAATTTTCTAAAATACTAGGACATATCTAATGCACAATTGACCAAATGGTTGGGTGTAAAAAGTTTTGATCCACCTCTCGTGAAAAAGACAAATTTCCGCCGATTCAGCTGGAAGCGGGTCAAATTTGAACTGCAGCTGCCTCATAGTTTGCTATTTATTTCTTCCAAAAATCATTTCTAGGTACATAAGTATCTATTTAATCAGAGAAACACCAAAAAATTCCAAGATTCAAGCACTAGCTAGGAACGGTCATTCCCGCCGTTTTGACCGCATTTTGAAACAGGCATAAAAAATTCAAAAAAAAACAAAAAAAATGGGAAACCTTCGCATGGTGTCATTATATGTGGCCAAGTTCCTTGGAAAAATAACAAACTTGTAATATGGCAATTATTATAAAAAAGTGTTCTCAGAAACGAGCTATCATGTGTGGAGATTAATGGCTTTCAAGCCAAATGATCAATCTTACGGCCACATTCATGACATAGTTTGTTCAAATGATCTCATATTGTGCACAAGAGTGCATATTGGAATGGCAAACAATGTTGTCTAAGGAAGTTTTCATTTTTGTTGGACGAAAAAACCATTTTCCATTTTTCGAGTGCCCGAAAGGAGGTTTTTTTGTGAAGGAACTACCAAATAATTGTTGCAAAATTGGACCAAATCATTTTAATAAAATACTAGGCTATATTTAATGCACAATTGACAAAATGGTTGGGTGTAAATTTTTTTGATCCACCTCTCGTGAAAAAGACAAATTTCCGCCGTTTCAGCTGGAAGCGGGTCAAATTTGAACCGCAGCTGCCTCATAGTTAGCTATTTATTTTTTCCAAAAATCATTTCTAGATACATAAGTACCTATTTAATCATAAATACATGTTTTGGTGGCGATATGTCGAGGTTTGGGCGGCGGCCGAGGGCCCCAACTCTAGAGCGCGTAAACTCGCATGCCCGCCGCGTGGTCACCGCGCGACCATGACGTTGCCATGTGTTCTGCGCGGCCTAGGCATGTCTAGTGGGTTGGGCACTCCCCAGGTTGGTGCTAGGAAGAAAATTACAACATAAGATTCTCACGAGGAGACCGATCGATGCTAAAACATGAATTAGCAGCCAAGTGTTTGATTAGTCGTACGGGAAATGTACATGGCTAATGGGCGTGAGTTTTGGCTGAGGATGATCAGTTACTAAGAAGACCGTGTTCACAAATTTTCAGCTCAAAAGGAGGAGCCTAGGTGTTACTTGCTTTGCAAACTACCACACTGGACATAACTACGAATGTTGAAGCTCGGCTCATAATAATGAATGTATTGAGCTAGCATTTGGTGGAGGATGGTTATTTGGGCATAGGAAAGCACTGTAGAAAATGGATACTATTTGGACATGCCAAAGTGGTACTTCCTTCACAAACTGTTGTTCCGAACAGAATAGGAAAATGAATATTTTTGATTTATTTTTGAACTAGTAAAGGAAGGTTTTTACATATTTGACGAAGATATGACCCAAAGAATTTATGAGATTTTTTTGGGAATTTTGAGAATGACAGAAATATAGGTTGCTTCACAACCTAGGGCAAAAACTGCCACATGGACATGACACATAGGCAAAACTGATGAGATGGCGCCTAGTCATCGCAACCCACCACAATTTACAAGGCTATGACCATCTATATTGGTCGTAAACAACTAGAAATAAGGTAGCGGACTAGCGCTGTTTGCTTTATGACCATTTCATGTAAGGAAATTATGACCTTTCTGACCAAAATGGTCGCAATGGTTTAGGGTTTGGAGCCCCCCAGACAGCTTTTGACCAACTGGTCTAAAATGGTCATAAATTTATGACCAATTCTTCGAGGGTCACTGACAGAAGGTCATAAGTTGACATATTTCTTCGTAGTGGGTGAGCAAGTTATCCAACGTATCCCGGCCCAAAGGCACTTTTGTGGACATAGTGAAGGAGTGGCAGAAGTAGTGGTTCTACAACACAGAACCTCGCGGCACCACCTGGGCCGCAGCTGCCGAATTCCACTCCGGTGCTCCCATGCGACTCACCTCCTGGGTCGAGAAGAGTCCGGACTGGGGTTCCCCTAATGAGGTGATATCGCTGCAGACGCGCGTTCAGAGCATGTCAACCAAGAAAGTCAAGCTCGTTGATGTAATCCCGGCGATGCTGGTTCGCCGAATCCTTCCGTGCCAGCGCCGAAGCCGTCCTCTGTGGGAGTTCAACCCGAAGAAGGATCAGACCTTGGTGAGGCTCTTCGAGACTACTCACAAAGGTGCATGGAAGTTGCTCTTTAAGGGCAACGAGAAACCACCGGCCACGGATTCAGACCGTGGTCACGATTGTAAACACCTCGCCAGCGAGGTATGCTATTTTTCGATGTATCCCCAACTTAATCGTTTCAAGGATGATGTCTGAGCTTATCATTGCATTTCCAGGACTGGATGGAGAGGGCGAAGCGGATCCAGTGTCCGGCTCCGCTGCCTGAAGAACCGGTCATCCCGCGTCTAGCGAAGATGCTGGTGCCGGCGCCTTATAAGGCGCCGGAGAAGAAGGCCAATGGGGCCAAGAGTGGCCCCCATCGTAAGGGCACTTCGTACGTGACGTCCGAAGACGACGAAACCCATTCCTCTATCCCCGAGGAGGAGGAGGAAAACAACCCTCCCCGGTGGGAAGGTAAGAATAAACGGCGGCTCGGCGGCTGGTGATGCCGGCGAGGCGGAAACCCTCCAAGAAGCCGCTCTAATATAACACGCGTCCATGGTCAACCACTCGTGCGGCAAATTCAGTTAAGATGTGTGGGGGACGGTGACTAGGCATCCAGAGAGACGCCCTCGCCTAAGCCCCCAGGCAATCGCAGTCTGTAAGGGTGACCCCGCTCGCTCATGGCATCCCGGCCCTCGGGGGGGGGGGGGGGTTACACAACGCATCTCTGCAGACCCCCGCATAGCTTTTTAGTTTTCGGTGTGCAAGTAGCCAGTCCGGTGCTCTCTTCCGCTGGGCCGCACACACCCTGTATTTGCAACTTCGTTAGTGTCTCATCACATCTCCTGACGCTCTTATGCCCATGCCGTGCCCTATCTCCGTAAGAGGTGAGCGAGGTATGCTCTCAGTCTCTCTCAGCAACACCGTATATTCTGCCAGTGCGTGCCGATCCGCATAATGATCATCTGGAGGTTGTACGAAATGACCGGACATGGATCCATTCTTAATGTGGCAGAACCATAGCCCGCATCGGGACCCTCTCCGAACCGAGACCCAGTGCGGACCGACTCCTCGTGGGCACGCCTCTGGGTGCAACCCGAAAGTCTCGCTTGGAGATGCATGTCATAGTGTGCGCCGTTTGTTAACGTGGAGACATGTAAAGAAAACAGTGCGCACTCGCCTTTTCTTGAGCATTTCATGCAAGAGAATGAGCTAACCTTTGTCGAGATAACGAAGTGATGATCTCAACAATCACTAGGTGTAGTGCCAACTAGCTGGCAATCTCGCCCCATGCTCAAGAATGGAGAAACCCAGTCATCTGACATAGACTAGCAGTCGCGCTGAAGGTACGACGTGCGGACAGTATGGGATGTCTCGCGCACTCGACGCGACGGTTCGAGTGCATCTAGCCCTCTGCCAATAGCTGAACTTCCGGCGACTTCCGATCAATAAGGTGCATCGGACCAAACTCGAAATAACGTTTATCTCGTGCATCAGAAGGCCACTCCCAGGGCGTGCAGTATCTTGTAAGATGTCTGAGAAGCAACGCGCCCCGGAGCACGTCAGCTCTCGTCGGTCAGCGAATGGAGAGACATCGTACGTGCTACCAATCCTCTTGCGTTCACCCTCCTGCTCAGAGGTGAACACTAATAAGACAGATGCAACATTCGATGATAGCCACCACGCTTCACGTTCTTTTCTGTCATACATTAAAATAATGGCGTAGAAGATAGAAGAGACATACCACTACAATCTCGTGTAGCCCTGTAGCCACCCACCTGCATAAATGCTATGCCAGCGCTGGTTCTTAGATATCGAACGTAGACCGGACTATGTACTAGATACCAACATGTGCTGATGGCAGAGGTACTAGTAGTATGTGAATCCATATAGAATAAGCATCGTGAGTCGATCTCGTGATATACCGGCCAACAGCCAGACTAACGCGTGCTGCTGAAAGTCGTCGAAGCTGAATTACCTTCAGGGCAGAAGACCGATCCAAGCAAGCCTACATCGGCTATTTCGAAATTCCCAGAGGAGTAGATGGTTCCTCCTGCGAGATGAGTGATACGAAATAAGCTGACAATATCCTCAGATGCTATGAGAGAGTATATGGTGTGCGTAGTTGTTTGTTGCATCTGCTACGAGAGTGACCACGGAGCATGTGACCGATGTTTTTAGACAAAGAGAAGTGGTCATATTTACACGAGAGCGTCTGCGTGCGTTATGACAAATGTACGCTGCAGACTGTGCAAATGCCAAATGATCGATATATAACTTTCATCAGATTGATTTTCACAAATGGCAAGAACCATTAGCTACTCTAGTCTCCCGCTGCCCATATTGATTCCGGAGAGGCTTGTACCTCATTCACAGGTGGTGGTATCGGCTGATCCGCCCAGCACCAGCGTCTTCTCCTCTGCATTCAGCTCTCCATAAGAAAGGAAGGCGTGAATGCCAAATAACTGCACCCCGACTATCCATTAGAAGCTATCATCAGGGCGCACTATGCCACCGTTAAGAAGTCCCAGGCCGGGGGCAAGAATCAGAGAACGCTCTTCATAGCGGTACAGCACATAAGAATCTTAGGACGAACACGTTGAAGTCATGACTGGCTGTCCTGACTCCCACAGACGCAGATAGTACAAGCTGTACACGAGAACCTCTCCCAACCTTCCGCAATACGACAAATGAACGTGAGGATCCGTAAATCCGAGAAGGGGCAATGTAAACCAACTTAGTAAGCTGAGAAGGGAGTAGAGAACCAACATGGGCGCTTCTCACTATCAGAATCCACGGACTACTGAGCGAACAGACGAAGTAGTGCGAGAAGGTGCCCGGAGCTGTTAAGTGCGCACTCTGAACTGATATCACACTCTGTCACCTGGAACCGGCTAGGTCACGCACCATTCGACTTCTCTAGCCTGCCCCTGCCGTGAACCCCACAACAGCGCAACAAGAGCACCTCAAAGACTCACCGTAATCTCTACCGAAGACACAAGCGCGGTCTCTAAGCTTACCTCGCCGCCTCGCCAGCCCTCTACTACGCTCTACGACACGTCAAGTAAGAGACTAACCGATCAGCAGACGGCTCACGCGGAGCACGTACATCACCGAGGGTCATTGATGACGATGGGTGGTGTCTGACAGCGTGCAGCGCTGACTGACTTACGAGATCCGTGGTCAGCCGCAAAAGCGTCACATGCGTCCCGCCACAAAACAAACAAAACAACACCCCTCGGTCGCTACATGATCAACGACGGTCGAATCAGAAGCAGAAACACAGTGGTGCGTCAGCGCGCGTAGAGCTCCGCGCGTAAGACCTTCTAGCCAGTCCGAGGAGATCGTAGTGTGTGACGCTGACGCTCGCGGTCGTTTAGACCGGCGGCCCGCCCTCTCCGCGCAGGGCGGCGGCCGCTGGAGACCAGGGCCAGGAACTACCTCAGCGAGTCGCGCGTGATCGCGGACTGGCGAAAGCCGGAGTCGCAGGAGGAGCGGCGGGCAGTGATGGCGGTATATCGCCGTGGGGTCATGGCCTCCCGATGTGGGAGCGTCTGTGGCCTTGCCTGTATCAGTGAGTGAGCCCCACGCGTACGGAGGTCAAGTAAGAGCTGTGGCGTGCCCCCGGGTGCGTAGAGCGCTGGGACATGGGACTAGATCGGTCCGCCGTGCGCCCAGCCAGGAAGTGCGGCGAGAGCCGGGCGCGGACCGCGCCGAGTGTAGCTCCCGGCGCGACCTATCCTTTTGCTGAAAAAATATTTGTCACTTTTCTCTCGAGGTTCGATTCGCGGCGGCCTCCCTAGTGCCTCTATGTGATGTCCGCTCTGGCTCGCGAGTCGTCGCGTCCGCGTGGTGTGCCCTAAAATTCGTCAAGAGTCTAGTATAGTGTGTGTGCGCTTTGCCTGGTCCACTCATGTGCCTCATGGCAAAAACGAGCGACGCTCGTCCATGTCATGACACTTGTTGATACAATCAAACGAACCTCGATTGAGACGTCTCCTCACATCACATAAATAAACAAAACCAAGAGCTACTCGAAGAGGGTGGTTCCCTTCCCACTCACCGGTTGGACAATCCTCGCTGGGAAACATTATAGTCGAGAAATTTCGGATTATTTGCACACCTCAAATTCTGCTTTGCCAAATAATGATGGTTCACAAATTGTCACCACAGCCTTGTCGATTTGCCGATTTTCCTTTTCTTTCGTTGTTTTCCTTCCCCCATTTCTCTGTTTTCTCATTTATGGTCCCTGAAGACTCGCTGGTGCGAGGGTTCATCGTGGCTGAAGCAAATGTTTAGCTAATCCAACTTTGTTGGTTCTGCGACCAAGGTGTGCAAGGTACTGATGCTTCTGCAATTCGGTTTGGATTATTGTGTATGGATATATATGCGGGATTATTTGGTCGTTTGATTTTGTTACATATATTAGTATAGTTGGTCCACCAGTTGATGGTCGTCTCAATATGCTAATAATGCAGCCGGACCAAAGTTTCAAATGATCAGTGATAGGTTATTTCCCTCCATAAATTTCACAACATCGAATGATACAGTTCTCATGCAAAACGGTTTAAACAAATTACAAATTACATACCCCAAGCTACAGCTTACATAATGCTTCCAAGATATGGGGGCGGGAGGAGAAAGACAACGGAGGGGAAGAAGAAGGGTGTGGGCCCATTAGATGCAGATCGGATAAATGAGGGAAAAGTGAACGGCGAGAAAAATGTAGCAGATGACTGCAAAATAATCGCTTCCTCAAGCTTACATGGTCAAAAAAAAATGTTACGACTCAGAGGCCGGTTGACAAAGATATCTGAAGAACAAAAAGAGATAATCGAGCCGCAATGTTGACGTCTTAAAGTCTCTCTCTCTCTCTCTCTCTCTCTACCCCACAACGTTTCAGGTATTTTGAAATCAACTGAGTTGATTTTTGCATCTAGGGAAACTAAGATACACGTCTCATCGTCGCCGCATGCTTACTGTAGTACCATTGTATATACTAGCTCGGTTGTGTTGAAAGCCCTTATACACAAAAGAAACAATATACCAAGACATATCGAATACGTACTGACACACCACATTAATGCGCGTGTAAGGCAAATGGGCCGTGCTATCCGTCATGTGCCTCTACCTGTAGCTGTAAGTGAATTCAATATAATGAAAGTGTCAATTATTATTGATGGGTAACAAATAAAAACATTCACCCTGATTTGTGGGCATTCCATAGAGATAGCTGTTGCTCGCATTTGCAAAGGAGTGCTTGTCATGTTGTGAAAGTTTGAGCTCGGATATCATGCATCCTCAATAAGCCTGGAAAGTTGAATGGTTGCATATCGATGTAGTGAGAGGGCGTGCATGTTGTGGAAAAGTGAAAAGTTGATATGATTGCATACGCTTGAAGACTGGACAGCTTGCATGTAACGTTTGAATGGGAGGTGACATGTGTGGTGATATATGTGATGAGGTGGATATGTGCGTGTTAATGATAAATAAGATAGCGGGGAACTTGTTAGGTATATAGGATCAACATGGGACAGTACAAAAGATTCAACTGCGTGTCAGAATGAATCTCCATCTCGAGGTAATCATCAACATTATAGAGTCGACATTCAAGACGATCATGGCAACTTCTTGATGAAATTACATGCCTGAAGTCTATAACACAATAAGAGTTTCAGTTAGGCCTCCGTAAAGGTAGTTGACTGTCTAACACGCACTAGTTAGGTGATAGGAGATATTTTAGTCTAAATGCATATGTACCCTTGCGACCCTGAGATTTTAAGAATCGAACATGGAATATCTGTGGTCGATGTAGTGTGGTAGGTCTCTCTATTTACTATATCGATTATGAAGTGTACACCGGTGATGTCAGTCCAACCGATGAACCGAAGTGCAGAGTCTCATATAATTCAATGACACGGGTAAAAGTCATGCTCGCCAACATGCTGGTATCTAGAGGTTCACGGTATAGGTAAAAGGCTAAGAACCCAGAAAAGGAGAAGACCGCAAGCAACAATGTGTTGATATAGTCTTATGGCAGAATCGTATAGCCTAAATCCGTGTCGAACACTATCCTAAGTATTAATGTGGGAATATAAATAGCGGCTGTAACACTGGCGATAGCAGGCTCTGCGCTAGATATACTTACAGCAATCGAATAAAGTCTCACGTCATAGTATCTTAGCCGGTCCTTAACTCCTACTAGATTATAGTAATGATATTATAACAAGGCAACTTTACTTCTAGAAGTAGCGAGAAAACAGGCATTAGGATAGTGCAGTAGCCTGATTATGTCATACCGTAATCGCAACTAGAGTATGATCAGTATAACAAATCATCTAGTGTGTATGTGCAAGTTCTCATTGGGAATATCAGAATAGGCACCTACAAGGTGCCAACATATATTATGTCGACCTGCAACCGATCTATGCATACATCGACAGGCAAATTTGAGCCATACAACTGTCGGCGCTAGCGAAGCGGTTTCCATGGTGGTTCACTAACTCGGGATATTTCACATTTATTCATTTCGACAGTGCACGTTGAGCCACCGATGGATCATTCTCCGATGCCTCAGTTATCCGTAGGGCATCTAATGGTGCTCAAATGATCTCGCGTCGACTTCATGGTATGTGTAGCGAGCGGTATTGCATGGATGACTGGCTTGGATTCGGCTCCTATGGATTATATAGGTTGTCACGCTCACGGTGAGTAATTCCAGCGTTCTCGTACTCAAGTGAGCTGAAACCTGATAATATTCGAGAGAGAAGGGTACAGTAATAGTGGAGTAGAGTTTCTAGTGGGAGATCGAGTTGTGAACTGCACCAAGGTGCTTCAGAGACGAAGCTGTAGCCTACCGAGTGGTCGTGTGTGAGAGATTGAGACTCAAGGTGTGACCTAAGTCAAGATCGTAATCACAGTATGTTAGATGATCAGACATCACATAAGCATAAGAACGGACCGTAACCAGAGAGGGATCAAGTGATTTCCTACGAATGATGTGTGAAATGGCATTGGTCGATTTACTGCGAATGAGCATGTACCGGGGATCAATTAGTCCACAGCTATATGTTATTGACCCATGGTCTTTGTGGGGTTAGGTTGCCGTGTGCAAGTTCAAGTGATGCATCACGAAGAGATCAAGTGCTTGAAGCTTGCCATTCCATTGTGGTGACATGGACTTGTGAAGATGTGCCGAAGAGTGGCTCACCCATAGTGGAGTATGGGGAGCAATCTACTAGTCTTCACCAAGCCAACGCAATCAAGAAAGGTGGTCCAAACTTGAGGAAGTCAAGATCGTCTACATCTAGCTCAAGTGGACTTTGTGCAAGGCAAAGGTTTGCCCTTGATAGGTTTTCTATTTTACCGGTCTCATGGTGGTAGTTGGGAGACCGGGTTATAGACCGATTGCCATACTATCAAGGGGGATCTTGATGAGTAGCTTGATCGTATCGTTCGCAGAGAGCTCAAACCATTGCATCCTTGCATCATATTTCTTGGTTCTTGTTTGGTTCTCTTTGTGAGTCTTAGAGCTTATGGTCATCTTGATGACAAGCTCGAGTTCATCGAAAACGGAGTTCTCATGCTTCTTCTATTGCATTTTCGGTGTTGGAGGTTTTATCGGTCTTATTCAAGGAAGGGTTCTCACCATTTTCTATTGGCCTTTTATAATTTCCTTCTTATTGTTATTTCTATCAAGATTGTGTTAGCCCTTGTCGCTAGCTTTCCAACAAACTTGGTTTCGTTTGAATTCGGAGTCCGTTTGCAGAAGTTGTGTCAGTTTTGGTGTCCTTTGCAAGACGGTAAGGCTGCAGTGGTACTACCGCCCATGGGAGCGGTCGGTGCTCCTCTTTAAGAGATGTCGGGGGCGCGGGACGACGGCCACCGAGCTCCCAGCATGATTGAACCTCTGCAGCCGGGTAACGTACCGACCAGGCTGGTTACTCTGATAGGCGTAGTCTGTGTGTATCGTACTCACGGCAGTACTTCCGTCATATTGCCATCTCCAAAACTATATCTCTACCGAATACCCCGACCAAAGAAGACATGCTAACCAACAAAATCTCCTCATAGGATCGTTATTACATTTGCGCTCTCTAATTAATCCAGATCAGTCCCATGTCTGCTCCAAAGCCAGTGCCTGAACCACCCCAGCCGACCACTAGTGATCCCGCACAGAACTAAGTGGTAGCACGATAGTTGTGATAAGATAATTTTAGTCGCTCGCAAGAGTTATGCCAACCCTATTGTAACACCCTCGATGCGACTATAGCTCCCACGTGTCGAGGCACGACTTAGAGACATAATCGCATTGAAGGCATATGTCGCAAGTTAGGCAATCTTCACAACATCCCATGTAATATGATAATAAAAGGGGTGATAACATAGTTGGCTTACACTCGCCACGTCAATCAAGTACATAAATAACATTACGTCAACCAAACACTCATGGCCCGACTACGGCGCCAAAATAAAAGAGAACCCAACATGCGACAACGGTCCCGTTCACCCCCAACTGGGCACCACTACTGATCATCGGGAAAGGAAACATAGTAACGTTGAGAGTCTTCGTCGAACTCCCATTTGAGCTCATACGCGTCTCCTGGAGCGGAATCATCAGGCCCTGCATCTGGTGTAATAGCAATCTGTGAGCCACAGGGACTCAGCAATCTCGCACCCTCGCGATCAAAACTATTTAAGCTTATAGGAATGGCAAGGTAAATATAAGTGGAGCTGCAGCAAGCGACTAGCAAGTATGGTGGCTAACTTATTCGCAAAAGAGAGCGAGAAGAGGAGGCAAAGCACGAGCGAGAAACTAGAGAGCAACCTGCGCCAACATTACTCCAACACCGTGTCCACTTCCCGGACTCCGCCGAGAAGAGTCCATCACGGTAACACACTCACTTGATTCATTTTAATTAAGTTAAGGTTCAAGTTATCTACAACCGGACATTAACAAATTCCCATCTGCCCATAACCGCGGGCACGGCTTTCGAAAGTTCAGTCCCTGCAGGGGAGTCCCAACTTAGCCCATGACAAGCTCTCACGGTCAACGAAGGAATAGACCTCCTCCCAAGATGTTCCGATCAGACTCGGTATCTCGGTTACTCAAGACACTTCGACAGGTTAAAACAAGACCAGCAACACCGCCCGAATGTGCCGACAAATCCCGATAGGAGCTGCACATATCTCTTTCTCAGGGCACACTCAGATGAGACTAGCTACGAGTAAAACCAACCCTCAAGTTTCCCCGAGGTGGCCCCGCAGGCAGCTCAGTTCGGACCAACACTGAGAGGGAGCACTGGCCCGGGGGGGGGGGGGTTAAAATAAGATGACCCTTGGGCTCCGGTAACCTAAGGGAAAAAGAGGCTAGGTGGCGAATGGTAAAACCAAGGTTGGGCATTGCTGGAAAAGCTTTAATCAAGGCGAACTATCAAGGGGTTCCCATTATAACCCAACCGCGTAAGGAACGCAAAATCCGGAAACATAACACCGATATGACGGAAACTAGGGCGGCAAGAGTGGAACAAAACACTAGGCGAGAGGCCGAGCCTTCCACCCTTTACCAAGTATATAGATGCATTAAGATAGCAAGATAATATAATGATATCCCAACAAGTAAATAAATGTTCCAATAAGGAACGGCCTTCAATCTTCACCTGCAACTAGCAACGCTATAAGAGGGGCTGAGCAAAGCGGTAACATAACCAATCAACGGTTTGCTAGGACAATGGTGGGTTAGAGGTTTGACATGGCAATTTGGGAGGCTTGAAAGCAAGTGGTAGGCATCGTAGCAATGGCATAGCAAAAGAGCGAGCAAACTAGCATAGCAAAGATAGTAGTGATTTTGAGGGTATGATCATCTTGCCTGCACAGTTGTCAGAGTTGACTGGATCCTCGAAAGCAAACTCAACGGGCTCCTCGTTAGCGAACTCGTCTCCCGGCTCTACCCAAACAAGACAAACAAGCAACAAGGATACAATCAACCACGTGCAAGAACCCAAACAAGACGATGCGATGATGATATGCTATGCGGGATGCGATACGGGATGCAAAATGCAAGATATGACAGGAAATGCATGAACCTGGCCTCAACTTGGAAAACCAAGTGTGCCACTAGAAAGATGAGATGAAATCGCTTGAAAACGATATAAAGAACGCCAGAATCGGAGTTACGGTTTGGAAATGGCAAGTGATTCAAATATGACACCGGACTGCGATTTACAGCAAGTAGCCAACTAAATACAATGAGATGAACATGCTACAGCAACCAAACAAGACAACAAAATACATGGCAGGGATGCACACAAGATGCTTAAAAAAGTCTAGCACTGAGCTACGGCCAATTCACCCATTAACAGGTTCAAACAAGCATGGCAAAAATGCATATGACAAACAGATCTCAGACTTAGTGAAATTAACACTTGTCTGGAATTTCAGATCAGGTAGCCCTCTTCGGAGCAACAAAACTACATGCTACAGGATCTGAACATGGCAAAGTAAAGCATGGCATGGAGCTACTCAAAGAGCTTAACAAAAGTCCCTTAGTGACCTTGAGCCAAAAAGGATCAGAAAATACAATTGCAAGCATGTGAACATAGCAAAAACATAATCAGTTTTCAGACTCGGTGAAAAACTGACACATGCTGAAATATAGCTCAAGTAGGCATGTTTACGAGCTCGATGCACTCACTACGGTGCAAGTCATGGCAAGACAAGCATACATCTATCAAAAGGCACAAAATTCAAGCTAGACATTGCAAGAACAATAGCATAGCATGCACAGATCAACTACAACATCATCGGCAAAATTGCAAACAAGTTGACAATCTGCCCAGATTCACAAAGTAGCAAAAGTAGAGCTTGATTGGCTCAAGCTAGGGTGTTTCATAATTGCAAACAAAGACATGGATGGATAGAGCACTACAAGATTAACAAAACATCCTTATTGATCATCCTCAAAAGAGGCACGGATCACTAGGAAACAACATGAACATATGGCATCATGAGGTAAACAACTCCAGGACTTAGTGAAATTACGAAGTCCCTGAAAACAGAATTAGCAAGTGCACCACTTTGCAAGCTTTCACAAGTCACCACACACATCACAAAAATACATGGGTTGCACCTCTAGAAAGATGACAAAACCCTTAACAAAACACATGTAGAGCAACAGGGCATAGCATGCACACATTAATCATGGCAAAAATGACAAAAACCTAAATGGAGTAGCAGATCTGACAATAATCTCAAGTAGCCCTCTTCTAACAGCATTTCGGGCATCAAGATGAACTCAAATGAAAATGATGCAATGGAATGAAATGATGTACTCTCTGAGATGAACATTTTTATATGCTATATGCATGAATCGAAGCTACGGATGCAAAGTTACGGAGCCACGAACAGAAGCACTTGGATCTGAGAATTTCGGGACTTAGAGAAAAATCAACCTCCGAGATCTAGGGTTACTGTTCACGCACGCGAATCGAGAACTCCGGCGAGGCGGCGGCGGCTCCGGCGAGCTCGAAGAAGCGGCGGGGAGGCGCGGGAGAGGTGGATCCGGCCACTCCCGGCCGGATCTGGCGGCGGAGGTGGCGGCGGCGACCGGCGGGGCCTCGGGCGACGCGGACGAGCGGGCGCCGGCGAGGGGCGCGGGACCGGGGCCGCGATGGCCGACGGCGGCGGCGCGGCGACGGGGCGTCGGTGGCGAGGGAGGTGGCGGCGCGGGCGGATCGGAGGCGGCGCGGGCGGATCGGGCCGCGGGGGCCGGCTCCGGGCTCCCCGGCCCACGGCGGCGGCGAGGTGGCGGGTGCCACGTGGTGGCTCCGGAGTGGCTGCAGGCGGCAGAGCGGACGCGTCCGGTCCGTTCGGACGTGTTCGGCGGCGGCGGAGGAGAAATCTAGGGTTTCGGGGAGGAAGGAGATCCGAATTTCGGGGGGGGTGTTTAAATAGGCATAGAGGGAGCTAGGAGAGTCCAAATGAGGTGCGGTTTTCGGCCACGCGATCGGGATCGAACGCTCTAGATGATGGAGCAGAGTTTGGTGGGTTTTGGGCCAAATTGAAGGGGTGTTGGGCTGCAACACACACGAGGCCTTTTCGGTCCCTTGGTTAACCGTTGGAGTATCAAACGAAGTCCAAATGATACGAAACTTGACAGGCGGTCTACCGGTAGTAAACCAAGGCTGCTTGGCAAGTCTCGGTCCAATCCGGAAATGTTTAATCCCCACACACGAAAGAAAACTAGAAATGACCACCGGAGGAGAACGAAGCGCCGGAATGCAAAACGGACAACAGGGAAAATGCTCGAATGCATGAGATGAACACGTATGCAAAAGCAATGCGCATGATGACATGATATGAGATGCATGACAATGACAACAACACACGGATACAAAGAACCGAACCCGAGGAAAATAAATATAACTTAACGCCGAAACGGCAAGAGTTGGAGTACAAATTGGGAAAGTTACATCCGGGGTGTTACACAGTCAAGGTGACAGCAGCCATGAACGCCCAGTTGTTGGCTCCATATGATGATAAGGAGGTCAAAACTGCGCTCTTCCAAATGTTTCCGACCAAGGCTCCTTTCCGGACGGTTTTCCCGCACACTTCTTCCAAAGGCACTGGGATGTGTGTGGTGATTCAGTGACTAAAGCTGTTTTGGGAATTGTTCGAGGACAGGAAAGTCCGGCCTGTGTAAATGATACCCTACTGGTGCTCATACCGAAGGTATCCAACCCCACTCTCCTATCACAATTCTGACCCATTGCTCTTTGTAATGTGTTTTATAAAATTGCATCAAAAGTTCTGTCTAACCGACTGAAGGTCATTTTACCGGAGATCATATCTGAGGAACAGTCGGCGTTTGTCCCAGGGAGGCTCATCTCTGACAATATAATTTCTGCTTATGAGTGTTTGCATTTTATGAAAAAGAACAGATCAAAAAACAACAATTACTGTGCTCTCAAGTTGGATATGATGAAAGCCTATGATAGAGTGAAATGGAGTTATCTGAAAGCTATCATGGAGAAACTGGGCTTTGGTGCACCATGGGTTTCAGTGATTATGAATATGGTGAGCTCAGTTTCCTTCTCGGTCATGTTCAATGGAAGTAAGTTAGAGGAGTTCAGACCTTCTCGTGGTATTCGTCAGGGAGATCCTATCTCTCCATATCTTTTCTTGTTGGCAGCAGAGGGCCTTTCGTGCCTATTAAAATCCCAACAACAGTCATCCCAACTTTGCGGCATTAAGGTAGCACCGACGGCTCCGGAGGTGAACCACCTTTTATTCGCGGATGATAGCCTGCTGTTTTTCAGGGCAAGCATTGATGGAGCTGAAAGGGTGTCACACCTGTTGGATACTTATTGCATGGCTTCAGGTCAGAAAGTTAATAAGGAGAAGTCATCAATTTTCTTTAGTAAGAAGACCCCAGAGATTGTCAAAACAGCCATCAAGGGGCATCTTCAGGTCCCAAATGAGTCCTTGAGTGACCGGTATTTGGGGATGCCGACTGATGTAGGGCATTCTAAAAAAGGCACGTTTAAGTATTTGAGTGATCGTGTATGGTATAAGGTGAAGGGATGGATGAGCAAGTGTCTTTCATCGGGAGGCAAAGAGGTACTGATTAAATCTGTGGCATAAGCTATCCCGGTATTTTCAATGTCTTGTTTCAAACTCCCTAGAGGTTTATGCGATCATATCAAGTCTATCATCCGCAAATTTTGGTGGGGATGTAAGCAAGGTGAAAGGAAGCCGACTTGGGTCTCATGGGAAGTTATGACACGGCTAAAGTATTTGGGGGGTCTCGGTTTCAGGGACTTGGAGTTGTTTAACCTTGCTTTGCTAGCAAGGCAGGAGTGGAGACTTTTACAAGAACCTTCATCTCTTAGTGCAAGGATCCTCAAGGCGTCATATTTCCCCAATGGCTCTACTCGAACAGCCGAACTTGGTTCTCGACCTTCCTAGGTTTGGAGAGCAATTCTTGATGGAAGGGACATGCTCAAACAGGGAATTATACGAAGAATAGGTAATGGCAGGACGACTGACATCTGGGAAGACAACTGGATTCCTAAAATATGGTGCCAAGACCGATCACATCACTTATCCCAGATCCACCTGTGTGGGTTTCAGACTTATTACAGCTGGCCAATGCCTCTTGGGACGTGCAGCTAATTCGCTCCATTTTTCTGCCAATTGATGCGGAAGCCATTCTCAGGATCCCAGTTTGTACTCGTAATGTTGAAGATTTCTGGGCGTGGGCTCCGGACAAGAAGGGAAGATTTTCTGTCAGTTTAGCTTACAAGTTCATGGTGAAGACAAAACTCCAACGAGAAAGTTGGCTAGAGGGGAGAGGAGGAGCTTCGAATGACGAGGCAGAACATTCGGGATGGTCCTCGCTTTGGAGTTTAACTGCTCCTTCAAAGGTCAAAGTTTTCATGTGGAGATTGGCGAGGCATTCACTCCCAACTACTGATCTGCTCCATAATTGGAACATGTCAGTCCGGGATGCGTGTCCTCTATGCGGCTGTCAAGATTCTTGGAGGTACGCGCTTATCTCCTGTACGATGTCTCGCAGTGTTTGGGCCCTCTCGGATGATCAGCTGGCCTCGGCCATGACAATGATTGAGGAACCAAATGCTAAGAACTAGATGTTTGAGCTTAATGAGTCCATGGATCATGAGCAGTTCACAAAGACGGTAATCACATTATGGGCACTATGGTATGCTCGTGGAAAAGCCATACATGAGGCGATTTTTCAAAGCCCGGTGCAAACAATATCCTTTGTTGAGGCGTATATCCATGAACTGAAGCAGCTACAGCGACCTAGAACTCAATCTACGGTTCCAAGTGCAGCACCGCAGCGCCAAGAAGAAAGATGGCTACCCCCCATCCGACTGTTGCAAGATCAATGCCAATGGAGCAGTAGCCCGGCATAGAGGAGGAGGAACTGTGGCAGCGGTATGCAGAGACCATCGTGGTTCCTACTTGGGATCATCATCGGTGGCCTTCCCAGGTGTTCTTGATCCGGTTACGTTAGAGAGATACGCCTGCAGAGAAGCTTTGGCACTCGCAGAAGACCTCAATCTTCAGAAATTCGTCATTGCATCGGACTGTCAGGAGGTGATCAACGACATCAACAGAGGGACGGGGGGTCCCCATGCAGCTATAGTACATGAAATCATAGGTCGGCAGTCGAGTTTTCAGTTTAGCTCTTTTATTCATGAGCGTAGAAACCATAATTTCGAGGCTCACAAACTTGCCATGTTTGCTTGTAATTTAGATCGGGGTAGACATGTATGGCTGGGTATGCCTCATAACCCGACCATTGTACCGATGAATATTATCTTGGAATAAAGCTTGGCAGGTTATTCTCAAAAAAAATATTCTCGCGAGTAGTAAAATAAATTGTTTACCCTAAAAAAAGTAAAACAAATTATTGGAAAACCACGTTCACCTGCAACATGATGCGCTCATTGCATTGCTTGGATTTGGTAAGCTTTTTATATATCCTAGTCTGGCATCCACATCATTTACTCCAGTTTGATAGCATATCTTGAATTTGCACGTCAGTTGCCATCGAAGCAAATCTACTGTTCACATCACTAATTACTAACCTCCTACGGAGTAGATTTCGAGCACTCTTATCCATTTTTTAGGGCTCCTGGGTTTGGTGTGACTCGTGTAGGATAAACAGATGGGCCACGGCCTGGCAGCAAATGTGAAATGTGTATAAACACACTGCCGACACGAGCATAAGAGTGAACTATGAGTGAACTGCTTTTTTCGCTCAAAAAAAACCCGAGTGAACTGCTTTTTTTTCTTTGAAATCTCGCCATCTTTATTCATCCAAAACAAAAGACATAGGTACAAGGTTTGGGTCATGAGGATTGCCCAATCAAGCATGTCGACCTACGCCTAGATTACAAGCAAACTTGACAAGATTATGAGCCTCAAAATTAAAGTTTTCTCTTTGACGCTGGTCGGCCCATGTAGATTCTCCATGCATGCGCTCGAGGAAGGAAACTCGCGTGAGTTGAAATTTTTTGCAGCTTTCGGCCCCAACAATATCGACTACCAGTTTTGACGTTAAACAATATATTGCAAACAAAATCATATTTTATTCCATAAACTGTAAAATTATTCATAAATTTGGATTTTTTTACCAATTTAAAAATGTTCACATATTTAAAAAATTCCAGAATAAATATATTCACAAATTTTGGAAAACGTGCATTTTGTGAATTTCGAGAATGTTCATGAATTAAAAAAGCTTGTTAATTGAAAATGTCAATAAATTTATAAAATTTTCATGAATTTTTTAAAAAAATCACGAACTTAATTTGTCCGCGAATTTGAAAAATTCTGAATTTAAAAATTATTTAAGAATTACAAAATCTTCACAAATTTCAAAAAGCGAAAAGGCGCTAAACAGGAGACTCTAGAATTGCTCCTCTCATCTGCCATTGCACCGAAAGGCAGACTACATGTTTACATCCCAAGTGTAGAGAGCCAAAGGGAACAAACAACTGGTTTTTTTAATTTTTGCCCACCATTTACTTTGCACTTTGATATTTTGCCACTCCTTACATTGTAATTGATCCTTTACCGCTCTTTACTTTGCACTTTGATTTTTAGCCACTCTTTCACACAAAAACGATACTTACAAATGATTGACATAATATATGCATAAAATAGTGGACCAAAATACCCTTCTGCTAGTTTGACCAGTGTACTCAGCCGATTCACAATTGCATCCGGTACCCGTTCACCGCCCCGGCTGGCGCCGCCGTCCTCTGCGTCGTTCGAATAGCAAATGCCAACCGAGACGCACCACGGGGAGGCCCCAGGGCGCCGCTCTAGGCCGCTGCCTCAAGATCGCATCCTCATAGATCAGGAGCTTTGGCTGCGTTGTACTCTCAAGCTGGCGTTGTTGGGCTTGGCCTCACTCGAGCGGACCATTGAACGCCAGCGCTCCAGAATGAGATGGGTAAAGGAAGGTGACGCTAACACGAAGCTGTTCCAAGCTTTCGCCAAAGGCAGGAGAACAAAAAACTTTATTCCGCGAATCAAGGTAGGAGACGAGGTACACACCGATCAAGCCCTCATCGAGGCAGCATTCACTTCTTCATTTTAGGAGCTTCTAGGTAGAGATCAGGCACGCGATTTCACACTTGACCTGGACGCCCTTGGTATGCACACTACAGATCTCCACGAGCTAGAGGAAATCTTCACCGAAGAGGAGGTTTGGAAGGTGATCAAGGAGCTGCCACCGGACCGGGCGCCGGGTTCGGATGGATTTACCAGAGCTTTTTACCAAAGGGCTTGGCCTATCATTAAGGGTGGCATCATGGTTGGCATTCTGAAGCTGTATATGGGAGATGGTCGTGGCTTCGCAAAACTTAACAGAGCTCTCATGGTGCTCATCCCCAAGCGTAGTGATGCGGAGGAAGTGGGTGACTACCGCCCGATCAGTCTCCCCCATAGCTTCGGCAAACTCTTTTCCAAGATGATGGCCAAGAGAATGAGAAGAAGATTACCGGAGCTTGTCAATGTTAACCAGTCCGCTTTCATACGAGGGAGAAGCCAGCATGATAACTTCCTCTTGTTTAAGCAAGTGGCAAGGAAGATGCATGCCCGCAGGACGCCAACTGTCTTTTTGAAGCTAGACATATCACGGGCGTTCGACACCATATCATGGCCATTCTTGTTTGAAGTTCTGAGAGCCAAGGTATTTGGCAACAACTTCAGAAAGTGGGTTGCAATCTTGCTGCAGACTGCATCTACAAGAGTCATTGTCAACGGGAACCATGGAATGAGGTTTGACCACGCTCACGGGCCACGCCAGGGAGACCCCAGTTCCTCGCTCCTCTTTGTCATGGCGATGGATGCCCTCTCGGCCCTGATCTGCAAGGCTGCAGCAGTCGGGGTCTTGTCCTCCTTCAACGACGTGTTGGCAAATCAAAGGCTCTCTCTTTTCGCCAATGACGTCGCACTTTTTGTACGCCCTACGGAGCCGGATCTCATTTGCATCAAAGAAGTTTTACATGTCTTTCGACACGCTTCCGGCCTACGAGTGAATTATCGCAAAACTTCTGCAACTCTGATCCAAGGACATCAATGGGATTCGGAGAGAGTGCAGTAGCTATTTAACTATCAAATTGGGCAGTTCCCATGCAAATATCTAGGGCTGCAACTCAACATCCACAAGCTCACCAAAGTTCAATGGCAACCCATGCTTGATCAGGTCAAAAGCTTCATCCCCGCTTGGCAACACGACCTGATTCAGAGACCCGGGAGACTTGTGCTTGTCAACAACGTCATTGCGGCCCGTCCCATACATCATATGCTCGTTATGAAAGCGCCACAATGGGTGCTGAAAGAAGTGGACAAATGAATGCGAGCTTTTTTCTGGGCCGGGAAAGAGGGTGTCAATGGCGGGCAGTGCCTGGTAGCCTGGCACACCATCTGCAGACCAAAGAACTTTGGCGGGCTGGGAGTTAAGAATCTAAAGACCCAAGGTTTGGCCATGCGCGTTCACTGGGAGTGGCTCAGAAGGACAGAGCCTTCTTGGCCCTAGCAAGGGCTACACCTCATGGTGGACAGGGAGGCCAAGGTTGTCTTCGATAGCTTGGTTCACATCAAGGTTGGAGAGGGCAGCAAAGTACTCTTCTGGACTGACAGATGGATTCATGGGTTCGCGGCTAAAGATACCGCCCCTATGATCGCCAGTATGGTGGACAAGCATGTCAAGGGAAAGAGAATGGTCCGGGATGTGACGCCCCGAGACCGTTGCGCCAGGTGTCTTCCAGTTATTCGTCGTCGTTGCCATGTCATTCACTTGCGTGTTGCATCTTGTCATTGCATCATATGCATTGCATCACCGTGTTTTCAAAACTTGCATCCGTCCAGGTTCCCCCAGTTCCATCCGTTGTTTGTTCTAAGCCCAACCACACTTGCACGCGCTCGCGGCATGTCCGAGATAATATTTTATAAGTGGACGGAAAATGTTCTTGGAATGGGTTGAAAGTTGGCATGTGGTGTTGTTATGTTGTAGGTAGGCCGCCTGCCAAGTTTCATTGCATTCGGAGTTCGTTTGATAGCCCAACGTATAACTATAGCGGCAGTATAGCCGGTCTTTTCATCGGACGTTTTCGGTCTCGGGAAACAGTCGCCGGGCTTTCCCTCTCTTTCCTCTCTAGTCTGTCTACACAGACCCGGTACTTACCGCTAGGCCCAACCTAACCTCTCTCGGTTATGCCCGCGGCCCTCCTCGCGCGCGCGTCCGGAAGTTGTCCCGAACCCGACCCGGGGAGTTGTCACCGTTGGACTCAGAACATCCCCAAACATCTTCAAAACATCTCCTTTTTCCTATTTGGACTTCCTAACTATTTATTTCTTGATCGCCCGATTATGATCGGAGGGATCCGATAGCCCCCAACTTAACCCACCTGCCATATAAATACACAAGGTCCAACCCTAAAAATCCGGAACCTTGTCCCATCCTCCTGCGCGCCGCCACTGCAAATCCCCCTCGGGATCTCCCCTGCCTGATCCACCGAAGCCGCCTCCTCCGTCCTTGTTTTCCCCATCGAGCCAATCAACCAGCTCCTCCCGATCCATCCAGCCACCTCCCCCTGTCAAATGGATCCACAGCCAGGCCCCCACGCTCGATCTCTCCCGTAGCCAGCCAGCGCCCGATCCAGGGTGGATCGAGGCCACGGCCTCGTCCGCCTATGCCTCCTTCCGTGCTCTCTTGCTTCTTCTTCTTCCCTGCTGTTCCTCACCCCCCTTTTCCCCTGCTCTGTTATAGGAACGATGCCGGCCACCCCGTCTCTCTTCGTCGCCTCCGATTCGAGCGGTCGGACCCCTGCTTCGCCTCCCCATGCTTGGGTCCATGCCCCCGCAAGTCACGTCCGAGGCAGCTACCTCCTCGCGTGCCTGATGTGCGAGCACAACCCCTTGACCCCGCCGACGACGTCTGCCACCAAGGACACCCTGCCATGGCGCCGCCATTTCAAGCTTCAAGTCCTGGACGTCAAGTCCTTTTTCATCGCCGCTCGTGGAGCCCCAAGTTCCCTCGTCGCCGTCCTGTGCCTGGAACCGCGCCCCTCCGTCGTCTCTTCCTCGAGCCACCGCAGCAGGCGGACCTCCGCATCCGGCCATGCCATCGACAAGCCCTGCCTCCTCCGCCTCGCCAAGTCCCTGTACCTGCCGCTGCGTTTTCCTTCAGTATCGAGCAGCAACAGCTCGCTCGGTGCAGCCACGCGTTGACCGCGGCCCCGATTCAAGGCCCCAGCTCTGCCGGACCCGGTCGTCACCTTCCACCACCGCCCTTGCCTTGGATCTGGCCGGTTCCCATGGTCCCTCGCCCCGCCAGGTTCCTCTGTTGCTTCTCTGCTTCGCGCCGCTACCTCCCCTGCGTTCAGAGGAGGATGAACGCCTCCGGTCCTGCTTCTCGTTCTGTTCAGGAACGAGCGACTGCGCCCGTTGACCTGGCCTAGTGGGCTTTGTCCCTGTCCAGCAGTAGCCCAACGCCTCCACCGACTCAGGCCTTGGGCCTTGGTGAGCGCCCAGCCGCCTGCGTTTTCAGCCCAATATTTGTTTTTCCTGCCGAAGGATTTTAGCTATTTTCCTGAATTAACAGTTTTGCAGAAAACCCCCCAAGCATCATGCATTTAATAACTGTTGTACCGTGCATCGGACTAAAACAAACTTAATATGGAACTTGCTTAGATTTTCATCTAGTTTAATAATATGCAACTTTCATCTATGTTTAAAATGTTTAAAATGTTGTTTGTTTACATTTGCTTAAATAACTTGCTAAAACGATTTATTTCATAACTAAATAACCGTAACTCGGAATTTAATAAACTTTATATGTAAATGGGGTAGAAAATGCCTAGTTTAACATGATGGCTTTACTTTGCATGTTTAATAACTCTAAAATTGTGTTTAGGGAAGAACAGTACCATAACCAAAATATGCATATGGGGATTTACCGGAATTGTTGTTCGTTGTTTCCGGCCTCATTTAAACTTGCCTAGATAGGTAGTTTTCATTTGCTTCACCCTCTTGCCATGTTTAACAACATTTAATATTGTTGGGTACATAAACAAGATCGAACTAAATAACTTGTCGTGGTGTTTCGTCAATATGCAACGGAGTTGCATCTTGAGCTCCACTTAATTTGTAGGATTGTTTGTGCACTTTGCCATGCCATGCCTCATTATACCGGACATGCATCATACTTGTTTGCGCATCGTGCCATGCTTATGTGATGTTTGTTCACTATGTTGTTTTCTTTCTTTCCGGTGTACTTCTTCTCGGTAATCCGGTAACGTTGTGTTTGTGAGGATACGTTGGCTACGTCCGTTTGTCTTCTTCATGGACTCGTTCTTCTTCCTTGCGGGATCTCAGGCAAGATGACCATACCCTCGAAATCACTTCTATCTTTGCTTGCTAGTTGCCCGCTCTTTTGCTATGCCTATGCTGCGATACCTACCACTTGCTTATCATGCCTCCCATATTGTTAAGCCAAGCCTATAACCCACCTTGTCCTAGCAAACCGTTGTTTGGCTATGTTACCGCTTTGCTCAGCCCCTCTTATAGCGTTGTTAGTTGCAGGTGAAGATTGGAGTTTGTTCCATGTTGGAACATGGTTATTTTATTGCGATATCACAATATCTCTTATTTAATTAATGCATCTATATACTTGGTAAAGGGTGGAAGGCTCGGCCTTATGCCTGGTGTTTTGTTCCACTCTTGCCGCCCTAGTTTCCGTCATATCGGTGTTATGTTCCCGGATTTTGCGTTCCTTATGCGGTTGGGTTATAATGGGAACCCCTTCACAGTTCGCTTTAAATAAAACTCCTCCAGCAAGGCCCAACCATGGTTTTACCATTCGCCACCTAGCCTTTTTCCCCTGGGAGTCGCGCATCCCAAGGGTCATCTTTATTTTAACCCCCCCGGGCCAATGCTTGTCTAGGTGTTGGTCCAAACTAGAGCCCCTTGCAGCGCCACCTCGGGGAAACTCGAGGGCTGGTTTTAGTTGTATGGATTGCTTATCCGGTGTTGCCCTGAGAACGAGATATGTGCATCTCCTATCGGGATGTCGGCGCATCGGGCGGTCTTGCTGGACTTGTTTTACCATTGTCGAGGATGTCTTGTAACCGGGATGCCGAGCCTGATCGGATTGTCTTGGGAGAAGGAATATCCTTTGTTGACCGTGAGAGCTTGTGATGGGCTAAGTTGGGACACCCCTGCAGGGATTTGAACTTTCGAAAGTCATGCCCGCGGTTATGGGCAGATGGGAATTTGTTAATGTCCGGTTGTAGAAAACCTAAACCCTAACTTAATTAAAATGCATCAACCGCGTGTGTAACCGTGATGGTCTCTTCTCGGCGGAGTCCGGGAAGTGAACACGGTGTTGGAGTTATGTTTGACGTAGGTTGTTCTAAGATCACTTCTTGATCATAGATTCTCGACCGTGCTTTGGCTTCTCTTCTTGCTCTCATTTGCGTATGTTTAGCCACCATATATGCTAGTCGCTTGCTGCAGCTCCACATCATACCTTTACCTTACCTATAAGTTTAAATAGTCTTGATCGCGAGGGTGTGAGATTGCTGAGTCCCCGTGACTCACAGATACTTCCAAAACCAGTTTGCAGCTGCCGATGAGACCGTGCAGGTGACACAACCGAGCTCAAGGAGGAGCTCGTTGAAGTTTCGTGTTCGTCATGTTGTTCCCGTTTTTCAGTTGATCAGTAGTGGAGCCCAGTTGGGACGATCGGGGATCTGTGTCGCTTTTGGGGTAGTCTTATTTTATTTTGGGTTCCGTAGTCGGACCTTGTTTGTATCTGATTGATGTAATGCTTTATTCATGTAATTGTGTGAAGTGGAGATTGTAAGCCAACTATGTATCTCTTTCCCTTATGTATTACATGGGTTGTGTGAAGATTACCTCACTTGCGACATTGCTTTCAATGCGGTTATGCCTCTAAGTCGTGCTTCGACACGTGGGAGATATAGCCGCATCGAGGGCGTTACAAGTTGGTAATCATAGCCTTCCCCGACCTTAGGAGCCCCCTGCTTGATCGAATCGCTGGCGTTATTGAGTCTAGAAATGTTTTGAGTCATTTAGGAATTATATAAATCGGAGAGTTAGGACTTCTTTTTACTCCTCAGCCCCTTCGTCGCTCTGGTAAGGCATCCTGACGTAGAGTTTTGACTCTTCTCTTCTCAAATTTCACTAAAAAAAATTTAGGATCACGCGGGTATCTTGGAACGTTCCGATGGTTTTGTGACGAGACCATTGTTCTTGGTGCCTCCTGACATTTAGAGGTTGTGGCAGTGTCCAGGGGAGTTGAGGTCCGAGGTGTTGTCGTCACAATTTTATCGTTGCAGTTCTGGAATACCCGAGTTTAGTTTCGCCGACATCGAAAATCTCTTTTATGCAGTTGTTGGTGAGATAATCTCGACGCCACCCAGTACTGGGGCGGGAGTTCGGGAGTATTGCAATAACTCGTATAACAGATGCTTTTCGAAGGTTGAGGTAAATGATTTCCGAAGGTTTCTTGGTTATGTGTTGAAGGATGGATACAGCTGGATGTAGGATTTGCTAGTTTTGGGTGAGATATTATGCTTCCCCTGTACCCCCAACACCTGATTGCATAACTGGAAAGTTTCAGGAGTTTATAAGTGGGAATTCAAGTAGCTCTTAGGATATCTTTCCGACAGATGTATGATATGAAATTGGGGTTCGACATCTAGTGGTCTGCCTATCCACGGTTGGTTTTACAGTGGTCTCGTTGTGTCTCAAAGAGTCCTTGGCTATGCCGACTCGGGGATGCTTCGTATGTCATGTGCACTGCCTTGTACATGATGGTGTTGTACGATCGAGCCTGTGTAGGCCCCACCACGAAAACTTCGGACGAAATCTCTATCATATGTTTGTTCCGGCTTATTCTGCAAGCTAATCCTTTGTTTTGTTTTTGAATTGTGGTATTCGAGTTGCTTCGAAGTCAAATGTTGATTCCATACCTTTTCTAAGTGGTGTTCTCACATTTCTATGTGAATGCAAATCCTTCATGACAATCGAGATTGTCATGTTAATTCTTTTTCAACCGGTGTGTTTTCTCTTCAAGTGGATCCGATCATTTCAACATCTGCAAGATCAATTATCAGTTCTTCTCAACGGTGCTCATTTTATCTGTCCCAAGCTGCCTTTGTTTTCCCCCCCCCCCCCCCCTGTTTTTCTTCGAGGACTCTGATTTCTTAATCAAGTATCATCTCATTGATGAGAAGTATCTCCATTCTTTTCCGTTAATGTTCTTATCCGGTGATTCTCATGAAGATTCTAATGGAGCGTCAAGCTCATAATTCTTCATTCTTTTTCTTCTCCGGTGGATTCAATTCAAGCTTTTGGTGTTGATCATTTCCTTTAACTCGTTTCAAATGTTTTCCATGCCAGTGCACCTTATTGTCATTCCACTTCTCGCTATTCAATTGTTCCGGAGTGCGGAAGATATCTTAGAAGACTCACGGTTACATTCTCGATCCATTCAAGCTCTTTCGAGATTGCAATATCTTTCAAGCCATTTAATTCAATCGGTGCAATCTCTCTTTCAAATTATTCTACGGTGTATCTTTTGAGTGGCCCCTAACCCACAGGTCTTTTCCCAGGATCTTACCTGACTCGCCTTATTTTCCCCGAGTGACTCCCAAAAATTCTTTTCGAAGTTTGACGTAAGAATGATTCATCATCAGTCATATGTATTTCTCCAAGATCTTTCAAATTCTTTTCATCGGTGGTTCAAATTTTCCATTCTTCTTTATTCCGGAGTATCTCAACAATTTGGTGGTGTTTCTCGTCGTAATTCTCAGATTTTGATGACCGAAGAAGAGTTTTTCCTCCATATCTTATCCGCTCTCTCAGAGATTCATGGTTCTAGCTTGATGCCATCCTCTCATAATTGTTCTGATTGTGAGAATTCTTTTCACCCATCCGGAGCAATTCATGAATCTTTTCAGTTTGATTCTCCGAAGCCCATCATTTCAGAAGACTTATTCATTCTTAGCTTTCAGCTATCATTCTCCAAATCTTACCGGTGCATCGTTCAAATATTCTCTAATAATTTCGTGATCTCTTCGTTCTCATGTACCTAAATCCTAGCAAGCATTTTCGGTCTCTAATTCTTTTCGGTGTTTCTTTATCTTTTACTCATTCATTTTCAATTCTTACGGTGGTTCTTCCAAGATTCTTCTTCCTTCGTTTATCATATCTATGTATTCGTTGTTTTCAATTCTACCGGTGGTTCGTTGAAGACCTTCTCAAGTTTGAATTATATCTCTCTTAATCCTTTCTACCGGAATAAGTAGTATGTCAAATCCGTGGAATGTCTTTAATTTAAATTGATGAAGGATATGCATAACGTAATTCTTATTATTGTTTCATCCAAGGGATTAATTCCTTATTCCGGAGGCTCATCAAATTCTCGGTTTCACTTGATTCATCTTTTCTTTTCCTGGAGTTCCAAGCTCTCTCAATTTTTCTCGTCATGAAGATCCATCTAAATCATTGCAAGGATTCACCTTGTGTTCTCAACTTCTCTTTCCTTTCGTTTGCCATTCTTTTATTACCGGAGTTCTTCAAGAGTTTCTTCATGGTGGCTCATCAAGGAGTTAATTCATTCTCGAAGTGTTCATTGAGACTCTTTTCTGAGGAGCTCAAGCATTTCTTCATCTCATATTCCGAAGTGCAATCCTTTCTACCGTATAATTGGAGATGGTATTATGCCATTCTTGATAATTTGAGTTCATGTTTCATGATTCACTTGGTGTTAAGAATGAGATAGTTAAACCCATCAATCTCTTCTAGCATGAGCTCTTCTCAATCCATCAATCTCTTCGTTGGAGTTATCTTGGGTTATATTTCACCTAAAGCTTTCCCTAAGGATTGTTGCTATTTATGGTGCTTATAAATGACCCAAGTGCTTCATTTATCCTCCCGGCGGAATAAGTTTCTTGTCTCCTTGTTCATATCAATCCAATCTTGTTTCCATTTATGGCAGGTTTTCACCTCAAGTTCTTGAGATATTTTCCATAAGCCCTCAACAAGCCTGTTCTTTTCGTTGTTGATTTCCCAACAACTCTGTTAAATCCTTCTTTTTAAGGATGCTCTCTCAAATTCATTTGAGGTAGAACATGTTGTTTTCTTCTCTGTTCTTTTCATTGCATTCTTTCATTTGTTCCGGAGACATTGTGATGCTGCTCTCTTCGACCCATCATCTTGTTTTGTCAAGATCATGTCCAATTCCTTCCATTTACAGGCGGAGTGCTGTCCAAATTATATCATTCTTTTCCCTTCTCTATCTTGTTTCAATCAGAGTGTTATGTCTTTCATTCCTCTTCTAACCGGAGTCTTCATCCAAGTGCTTTCGTTTTGCCAAGCTCATATTCTTTACCTTCCGTTTCCAACCGGAGTGTTGTCGTAATTGATCCTTATCGTTCCTTGTGCATCTCGTTCTACCGGAGTGTTTGCATATACTTCTTGTCCATTGCAATCCTTGTCTTTTTTCTTTCAACCTACAAGGTTCTCGTAATGTTCCTTGTTATTTTTTCTAACGGAATGTTTTCAACTTCGATCATCTCCTTTGTTTTCTTTTCTCAAAATGGGTTAACCTCTCAAGGTTCCTTGGTTTCACTTGTTTGTCAAAGAAGCAACTTAGTTTTACCTCTTCTCTTTCTCTTCCATTTTTTCCTCCGGTGCCATTCTAGATCTCGGGACGAGATCCTCTCGTAGTGGTGGAGTGTTGTGACGCCCCGAGGCCGTTGCGCCAGGTGTCTTCCAGTTATTCGCCGTCGTTGCCATGTCATTCGCTTGCGTGTTGCATCTTTTCATTGCATCATATGCATTGCATCATCGTGTTTTCAAAACTTGCATCCGTCCGGGTTCCCCCAGTTCCATCCGTTGTCCGTTCTAAGCCCAACCAAACTGGCACGCACCCGCGGCATGTCCGAGATAATATTTTATAAGTGAACGGAAAATGTTCTCGGAATGGGTTGAAAGTTGGCATGTGGTGTTGTTATGTTGTAGGTAGGCCGCCTGCCAAGTTTCATCGCATTCGGAGTTCGTTTGATAGCCCAACGTATAACTATAGCGTCAGTATAGCCGGTCTTTTCGTCGGACGTTTTTGGTCTCCGGAAACAGTCACCGGGCTTTCCCTCTCTTTCCTCTCTAGTCCGTCTACACAGACCCGCTACTTACCGCCGGGCCCAACCTAACCTCTCTCGGTTATGCCCGCGGCCCTCCTCGCGCGCGCGTCCAAAAGTTGTCCCGAACCTGACCCGGGGAGTTGTCACCGTTGGACTCAGAACATCCCCAAACATCTTCAAAACATCTCCTTTTTCCTATTTGGACTTCCTAACTATTTATTTCTCGATCGCCCGATTACGATCGGAGGGATCCGATAGCCCCCAACTTAATCCACCTGCCATATAAATACACAAGGTCCAACCCTAAAAATCAGGAACCTTGTCCCATCCTCCTGCGCGCCGCCACTGCAAATCCCCCTCGGGATCTCCCCTGCCTGATCCACCGAAGCCACCTCCTCCGTCCTTGTTTTCCCCATCGAGCCAATCAACCAGCTCCTCCCGATCCATCCAGCCTCCTCCCCCTGTCAAATGGATCCGCAGCCAGCCCCCCATGCTCGATCTCTCCCGCAGCCAGCCGGCGCCCGATCCAGGATGGATCGAGGCCACGGCCTCGTCCGCCTATGCCTCCTTCCATGCTCTCTTTCTTCTTCTTCTTCCCTGTTGTTCCTCACCCCCCCTTTTCCCCTGCTCTGTTATAGGAACGACGCCGGCCTCCCCAGCTCTCTTCGCCGCCTCCGATTCGAGCGGTCGGACCCCTGCTTCGCCTCCCCATGCTTGGGTCCGTGCCCCCGCAAGTCACGTCCGAGGCAGCTACCTCCTCGCGTGCCTGATGCGCGAGCACGACCCCTTGACCCCGCCGACGAGGTCTGCCGCCAAGGACGCCCTGCCATGGCACCGCCATTTCAAGCTTCAAGTCCCGGACGTTAAGTCCTTTTTCATCGCCGCTCGTGGAGCCCCAAGTTCCCTCGTCGCCGTCCTGTGCCTGGAACCGCGCCCCTCCATCGTCTCTTCCTCGAGCCACCGCAGCAGGCGGACCTCCGCATCCGGCCACGCCGCCGGCAAGCCCTGCCTCCTCCGCCTCGCCAGGTCCCTGTACCTGTCGCTGCGTTTTCCTTCAGTGTCGAGCAGCAACAGCTCGCTCGGTGCAGCCACGCGTTGACCGCGGCCCCGATTCGAGGCCCTAGCTCTGCCGGACCCGGCTGTCGCCTTCCACCTCTACCGGAATTGTTGTTCGTTGTTTCCGGCCTCATTGAAACTTTCCTAGATAGGTAGTTTTCATTTGCTTCACCCTCTTGCCATGTTTAACAACATTTAATATTGTTGGGTACATAAACAAGATCGAACTAAATAACTTGTCGTGGTGTTTCGTCAATATGCAACGGAGTTGCATCTTGAGCTCCACTTAATTTGTAGGATTGTTTGTGCACTTTGCCATGCCATGCCTCATTATACCGGACATGCATCATACTTGTTTGCGCATCGTGCCATGCTTATGTGATGTTTGTTCACTATGTTGTTTTCTTTCTTTCCGGTGTACTTCTTCTCGGTAATCCGGTAACGTTGTGTTTGTGAGGATACATTGGCTACGTTCGTTTGTCTTCTTCATGGACTCGTTCTTCTTCCTTGCGGGATCTCAGGCAAGATGACCATACCCTCGAAATCACTTCTATCTTTGCTTGCTAGTTGCCCGCTCTTTTGCTATGCCTATGCTGCGATACCTACCACTTGCTTATCATGCCTCCCATATTGTTAAGCCAAGCCTATAACCCACCTTGTCCTAGCAAACCGTTGTTTGGCTATGTTACCGCTTTGCTCAGCCCCTCTTATAGCGTTGTTAGTTGCAGGAGAAGATTGGAGTTTGTTCCATGTTGGAACATGGTTATTTTATTGGGATATCGCAATATCTTTTATTTAATTAATGCATCTATATACTTGGTAAAGGGTGGAAGGCTCGGCCTTATGCCTGGTGTTTTGTTCCACTCTTGCCGCCCTAGTTTCCGTCATATCGGTGTTATGTTCCCGGATTTTGCGTTCCTTACGCGATTGGGTTATAATGGGAACCCCTTGACAGTTCGCTTTGAATAAAACTCCTCCAGCAAGGCCCAACTTGGTTTTACCATTCGCCACCTAGCCTTTTTCCCTTGGGAGTCGCGCATCCCGAGGGTCATCTTTATTTTAACCCCCCCGGGCCAGTGCTTGTCTAAGTGTTGGTCCAAACTAGAGCTCCTTGCAGCGCCACCTCGGGGAAACTCGAGGGCTGGTTTTAGTTGTACGGATTGCTTATCCAGTGTTGCCCTGAGAACGAGATATGTGCAGCTCCTATCGGGATGTCGGCGCATCAGGCGGTCTTGCTGGACTTGTTTTACCATTGTCGAGGATGTCTTATAACCGGGATGCCGAGCCTGATCAGATTGTCTTGGGAGAAGGAATATCCTTTGTTGACCGTGAGAGCTTGTGATGGGCTAAGTTGGGACACCCTTGCAGGGATTTGAACTTTCGAAAGCCGTGCCCGCGGTTATGGGCAGATGGGAATTTGTTAATGTCCGGTTGTAGAAAACCTAAATCCTAACTTAATTAAAATGCATCAACCGCGTGTGTAACCGTGATGGTCTCTTCTCGGCGGAGTCCGGGAAGTGAACACGGTGTTGGAGTTATGTTTGACATAGGTTGTTCTAAGATCACTTCTTGATCATAGATTCTCGACCGTGCTTTGGCTTCTCTTCTCGCTCTCATTTGCGTATGTTTAGCCACCATATATGCTAGTCGCTTGCTGCAGCTCCACATCATACCTTTACCTTACCATAAGCTTAAATATTCTTGATCGCGAGGGTGTGAGATTGCTGAGTCCCCGTGACTCACAGATACTTCCAAAACCAGTTTGCAGGTGCCGATGAGACCGTGCAGGTGACGCAACCGAGCTCAAGGAGGAGCTCGTTGAAGTTTCGTGTTCGTCATGTTGTTTCCGTTTTTCAGTTGATCAGTATTGGAGCCCAGTTGGGACGATCGGGGATCTGTGTCGCTTTTGGGGTAGTCTTCTTTTATTTTGGGTTTCGTAGTCGGACCTTGTTTGTATCTGATTGATGTAATGCTTTATTCATGTAATTGTGTGAAGTGGCGATTGTAAGCCAACCATGTATCTGTTTCCCTTATGTATTACATGGGTTGTGTGAAGATTACCTCACTTGCGACATTGCTTTCAATGCGGTTATGCCTCTAAGTCGTGCTTCGACACGTGTGAGATATAGCCGCATTGAGGGCGTTACACGGGAGGCGCTGCTTGAGGGATCTTGGGTCCATGACGTTACGGGAGAGTTCTCCTTCACAGCTCACATGCAAATCATACACTTGCAACAAGCCCTCGCGACGATCCAAAGGAATGTATTGGAGGAGGATGTCTTTCTACTGGCCCTGCAGTGCTACGGGCTCATATAGCGCCAAATCCACCTACAATACGCCAACCCAACAAGTACCTTTGGAGACACCTATAAAGCACCTTTATAATCACCCAGTTACGTTGTGACGTTTGGTGGCACACAAAGTGTTCCTCCGGTAAACGGGAGTTTCATAATCTCATAGTCATAGGAACATGTATAAGTCATGAAGAAAGCAATAGCAACAAACTAAACGATCAAGTGCTAAACTAACGGAATGGGTCAAGTCAATCACATCATTCTCCTAATGATGTGATCCCGTTAATCAAATGACAACTCATGTCTATGGTTAGGAAACTTAACCATCTTTGATCAACGAGCTAGTCAAGTAGAGGCATACTAGTGACACTCTGTTTGTCTATGTATTCACACATGTATTATGTTTCCGGTTAATACAATTCTAGCATGAATAATAAACATTTATCATGAAATAAGGAAATAAATAATAACTTCATTAAGGCAATATTTCCTTCAAAACCGTGGCGACGATCCAAAGGAATGTATCGGAGGAGGATGTCTTCTACTGGCCCTGGAGTGCTACGGGCTCATATAGTGCCAAATCCACCTACAAGATGCTATGTCAGGGCATGACTCGTTTGCCGCCGCTCAATGCATCTGGAGCAGTTGGGCGCCTCTCAAGTGGAAAATCTTTGCGTGGCTTGCCTCCCAGTACCAGCTCTGGACTTCGGACTGACGTGCGAGACATGGACTCCAAGAGACGCCTTCGACATGCTATACTTGCTGCCAAGAGGAGGACACAGTAGATCATATCCTCGCTAGATGTGTTTATGTGAGGCAAGTCTGGAGTGGTTGCTTCCAGTTGCTGCAAATCAACATCCAAATCCCAAGTCCCGAGGACACATTCATGGAGTGGCGGGACAAGGCTCGGAAGTCCTTCCATGGAAAGCTCAAGAGAGGTTTTGACCCGCTTGTCATCTTGACCATGTGGCATCTATGGAAACAGAGGAACGCAAGAGTGTTCAACCGGATGATCAAGTGCGCTCGGACATCAACCTTCTTCAGCTCATCCACGAGGAGATCAAGCTTTGGAAGAAGGCGGGTATAGGAGTTGAGGGTTTAAATAGATTCGTGAGAGAGTAGTTTTTCAGTTCTTTTTTGGAGCTGGAGTAACCGTGTAGGCATTTTCGTCATAGCACGGTTTTTTATAAAACATGTTTCTCCCTTCTATGGTAATACGGTACGTCTTTGACATACTCTCAAAAAAAAAAGAACTCCGAGATCGCCACACGTACGAACTAATCGTACTGCTAATAATTTGCATTCCTTACTTGTAATGGAATATCATGCTCAAGTAATACTTATAATACTGCAGGTGAAACCATGCCTAATGAACCAGCGCCACAGCTTCTAGTAGAAGGAAAACGGCAGACGTTCAACGAGAGAGCTGACCAAAATCAACCTGCACGTATCTAGTTTAATCGTTTCGATAGATTGTGTGACTGACGATCGGCGGCTCATCGTCATTACTCATTCCCCTCGCTGTACGCGTACTTTACCATGAAACGGTAATATACCCGAGCTGACGTGCTTGTGCAGTGTATCTGTATATGCACGGGGAGCACTGTTGTAGTGGAGGCTGAGCAAACCTCCGCTTTCGTGTTTGAGGAAACATGTTTTTCGTCTTGCGGATTGTTGTCTCCGCTTTCGTGTGGTGCGGCGGCCGATCGTTAGTGGAGGCTCCGTTGGTCTGTTGTTTACCCCTACCGGGTCGCACATACAGTAGTACGTTACCACCACCAACAAAAAAAAAGATCAATCAACACTACCGTTTCTCTTTGTGTGATATAAAAAAAGAGTAAGAATACCACCCTGGATGCAAACCTCAGCTGTCTGATCCGGCAAGATGCGCTGACGTTAGGATTTGGAGGACCCATAACCCATGTCACGTCGCGTTTCGCCCGGCTTTAGCTTTGGGGCAGGCAGGCCATGCAGATGCAGGGAACGAAGCTGTCAGCCTCCAAAAGTTGATGTGGCAAATGCGATGTGACTCGTGACGCCGACCCAATTTGGCACGGAGACCCGACGGCCGACGGGATCCAAAATCAACGTCGCGACGTTCTTCTCCCACAAAAGAAAACGGGATATCCGGACACCTCGCGTTGTCGCATTTCGCCCACAGTTTACCGCAACAAAATCATTTCGGGCGTGTCATTTCGCACTCGTGTAGCACGCTAGAAAAAGAGAGAGAATTGCACTTGCCCGGTTCCCCGCACGGCAGACGGGATTGGGACAAATTCTTCGTGGTAGCGGGCTGTGGGCTGTGAGCTGAGCGTGCGGTGGGCAGGCACAGGACATGGTGGGCTTTTACGCGGACCTGCCCATCACAAAGTAAGCTTCCCTCGTTTTTTTTCCTTCAGAAAGTAGGCTCGCTAATGGTAAACTTACATAGTAAAATACATTATTAGCCTAAAAAAGTAAAAAATATATATTGGAAAACCACGTTCACCTGCAACATGATGAACTAATTGCACAGTTTCGACTATGTAAGCTTTTTATATGAGAATATATTTGCTAGTCTGGCATCCACATCATTGTTTAACAAAAAAACTATCTCCTGAGCAGGCTCAGGTACGGCACTTCACTGCAGTTTGATCTTTGATGGCACATCTACAATTTGCGCGCCCAGTTGCTACCAAAGCAAATCTGCTACTCAAATATTCTCGACACCACCGAGGGTCAACTGTGCTAGTGCGCACCATTACAGTACTCTCAGATGTTGCGTCAAATATGCATTCTGGGAACAAGACAAGACAGCCGAGGTAACACACCTTGCTGCATCAAAACAAAAAGCTCGTGCTGGTACTTTGATCCACCACGCGAAAATTATCTGATAGTATTAAACATAAAATTTAGCTGCAAACGAAGATCAAAACAGCATGCCATCCGGTTGGTACTTTGGTCCAAGAAATTTATCTGAGAATATGAACAGAAACTACACATTGCCTGCACAAAGGGCTAAGCTACAGACTGCCTGCAAATCAAACTCTACCCTAGACTGGATAGCCACAAGTGCCACAGCTTGAATTGACTAATAAAATCAAATCAAAGCTCTACACACAATTAGGATAGCCAATAGTACGCATTGACACACACTGGACCTGGTATCGTAACACCACATTCTGTACCAGCAATGGGACAATCTTCACACAGAAATGCAAGACCGAGAAAGGCATGTATCCCTGTAACACATCATCACATGGTGTTGCGTTTTCTCACCATGTTTGCCCACTTACAGCGATGAAAATGCATGTGAAGCACCGGTAGGAGGCAACGTAAATCAGCTAGCAAGCTTGAAGGCATCAATGAAGAGGCCATATGTGAAACCCATCTTGAAATTGTTGAGGAGCGCGACGGCGAAGGTAACCTTAGGCCGGCTGTAGTAGAACTTTGTCACGTACTCGGTCAGGAGCACACACACAACTGCTGCTATAACATCGTTCACGCCCAAAGCACCGAACGACAGGGATATTGTCTGTGCAACATAAAAGCCACCCAGTAGCGCGATGCCGCCGAAAAGAGCTCTCCTGGACCCGCTTTTGAAATAGTTTCTTGACAGCTCTGGGATGATTCGGATTATGTCAATCAGCCTTCTACGACCATCATTTCCCTGCAGGGCACGGACCTTGAGAAACTTGTAGGAGGATTTCCGTGGGAAGTTCTTGTAGCTCGGTGAGAGTACCCTTGTTCCCGTATATAAACCATAGTTGGCAAGGCCAATGGCAATATAATTTGGCGCACACGCCATAAAGAAACACCGTCACCGCCTGAAGATTTTTTCTAAATAAAAACATAGACATGCAATTAGATATGCTGTTGTTGCCCCGATGACAAGAATTAGCAGGAAACTAGTATGATTAAGTCGAGAAAAGAAAAAAAGACCAAGCAGGGCAGGAGAGAAGGTTTCACACAAGTAGTGGTAGGGAAAAAAAGAACAATACCAGTGTCACCTACAGGCTATGACATATCTGAAGAAACCGAAGATGCAGTTTCTAGAGAAGAGAAACCAAAAGTCCAGGTAAAGACCATTTTAGCTAATCTTTTGCAAAGTATGGTAATTCAGAAATGCCGTATTTCCTTGGAGATCCTACTAGGAAGTATACCAAAGATTTCCAACAGCTGAAAATGCTAGACCAGAGTGATGCATTAGCTTGCTAGCAATTCCAGAGTACAAATCGCAGGGGAACACTTGCAATGGTTCACACTTCACAGGCATCAAGCATGTTAAAGTGGGTAAACTGTATCTTTCGACAATGGCGTATGGCACTGTTGGATCCATGTAACACTGCACTCCAGATGTGACTCAATTTCTAGCTATCTATGAAATATTTGTCTCAAGAAAATATGTTTACATACATTCTGCAGCCAGAAAGCAACCCCACAGCGATTTCGGCTGAAAAGCCTGATAATATCGGACAGCTAAGGCAGCGCACACTATCCCCAATTAACAGATCTGGCAAAAGGAACTACCATCACGCAACAAGAACTTCCGACTGACAAAACAATGAATTTGCTAACACTTGACTAAAGCCCGTTAATGCCATATGCCTAACAGTAAGCGCTACCAAATAACAAGGGGAAAACATGATTTGCCTCTGGGATAAAGTTCAAACTCACCTGTGCTCCCCAAATGGCACAGAAGATTCTGCAGTGGAATTGCGTCGAGCAGCTGGCGCGCGAACTACAACCACCCAGGAAATCAAGTGTTTCAGGGCAGGTGAGTCGACAATTCGCTCCCCAGATTTCACCTACAGAGGCGGACGGATTTAGCCAAGAAACGAAAGAGATCAGGAGGCAACGAATTGATGGAAAAAGGAAGAAGCGAGGCTGAGACTGAGACTGAGACTGAGAGAGGAAGGGGAGAGATGAGGGAGGTGTGGTGTGGCGGACTAGGCTATGCGGGCTGCGACTTTCTACGTCTGTGTGACCGGGGCCCCACCGTCAGAGCCATGAGCTACTAGATTGTATACACATTACAGTTACAGGAGCGTTTTCTTTTACCGAAATACCCTCCGCCACTAGGGTTTATCCCCTACCTCCGCCACCCCCAAAACCTCCATGGCCGGGGCGCCACCAAACCCCACCACCGCCGCCGCCTCTGCCTCCATTTCCACGGCCCATCCGCCGCCCCCCCCCCCCCCCCCCCCTGCCCCCGCCGACCCATGATAACCCGCCGTGCGGCGGCGGTAGCCCTACGCGCCTCCCTGCGCCGCGCCCGCTCCTCCCACGCCGCCGACACCGGCGACCTCCTGCCAGGCCTCGTCGACCGGCCCACGCCGCGCCCCGGGCCCCGCGTCTCCCTCCACGACTTCGCCTTTATCAGGGACCCTGCCCCCGCGCCCCCCGCCGCCGCCCTCCCGCCCCCGGAGGTCGTCCTGATCTCCAAGGCGGTGCGGGCCTACGGCGCCGACTTCGACGGCAAGGCCGAGCGGTTCCTGCGACGGTACCGCGAGTTCCTTACCGATTCCGTCGTGGTCGCGGTGCTCAGGGCGGTGCGCTCCCCGGAGCTCTGCGTCAGGTTCTTCCTCTGGGCCGAGCGCCAGGTGGGTTACAGCCACACTGGTGCCTGCTACGACGCGCTCGCCGAGGTCTTGGGGTTCGAAGACCGCGCCAGGACCGCCGAGAGGCTGCTTAGGGAGATTGGGGAGGATGATCGTGACGTGCTCGGCAGATTGCTCAATGTGCTGGTGCGGCGGTGTTGCCGCCAAGGCATGTGGGGCGAGGCGCTTGAGGAGCTTGGGAGGCTGAAGGACTTTGGGTACAGGCCGTCCGCGGTGACCTACAATGCACTCGTGCAGGTGCTTGCGAGCGCGGGGCAGGTGGAAATGGGGTTCCGAGTGCAGAAGGAGATGTCGGCATCAGGGTTCTGCATGGACAGGTCCACAGTCGGATCCTTTGCGCAGGCTCTGTGCAAGGAGGGACGTTGGGGCGATGCACTTGACATGATAGAGAGGGAGGATTTTAAGCTCGACACTGTGTTGTGCACCCAGATGATCAGTGGACTGATGGAGGCCTCCCTTTTCAATGAGGCCATGTCATTTCTTCACAGGATGCGGTGCAACTCGTATATCCCGAATGTGGTAACATATAGGACGCTGCTCTCAGGATTTCTGAAAAAGAAGCAGCTTGGCTGGTGCAAGAGAATCATTAACATGATGATGACAGAGGGTTGCAATCCAAATCCTTCATTGTTCAATTCACTTGTGCATACTTACTGCAATGCTGAGGATTATGCGTATGCATATAAACTGTTTAATAGGATGAATAACTGCGGTTGTCCTCCTGGTTATGTTGTATACAACATATTCATTGGAAGCATTTGTGGTCGAGAAGAATTGCCAAATCTTGAGTTGTTGGATTTGGCAGAGAAAGTCTACGAGGAGATGCTGGTTGCTAGCTGCGTTCTCAATAAGGTTAACACTGCCAATTTTGCTCGGTGCCTTTGTGGTGTGGGAAAATTTGAGAAGGCATTTCAGATAATGAAGGAGATGATGAGGAAAGGCTTTGTTCCTGATGCAAGCACGTACACTAAGGTGATTACTTTTCTGTGCCAGGCTAACAGGGTAGACAAGGCCTTCCTTTTATTTCAAGAGATGAAGAAGGTAGGTGTTAATCCGGATGTGTACACATACACAATTTTGATCGATAGCTTTTGTAAGGCTGGTCTCATTGAACAAGCCCAGGGCTGGTTTGATGAGATGAGAAGTGCTGGCTGCTCACCAAATGTAGTGACATATACTGCATTGCTTCATGCTTACCTGAAATCTAAGCAGCTCTGTCAGGCTAATATCATCTTCCACAGAATGGTTGATGATTCCTGCTATCCAAATGCCGTTACATATAGTGCACTAATTGACGGCCTCTGTAAGGCGGGCGAAATCCAAAAGGCTTGCGAAGTCTATGCCAAATTAATAGGGACTTCTGACAGTAAAGAATCTGATTTCTACTTTGAAGGCAAGGACACAGACACCATTTCTCCAAATGTTGTCACCTATGGTGCACTTGTAGATGGTTTGTGCAAAGCTCAAAAGGTGGCTGATGCTCATGAGTTGCTAGATGCTATGGTATCATCTGGCTGTGAGCCCAACCAGATTGTTTATGATGCTCTGATTGATGGTTTTTGCAAAGTTGGAGAAATTGATAGTGCTCAGAAGGTATTTCTGCGGATGACTAAGTGTGGTTACTTGCCTAGTGTGCATACATACACGTCCTTGATTGACCGGATGTTCAAGGATGGGAGACTTGATCTTGCAATGAAAGTTTTGTCTCAAATGCTAAAGGATTCATGTAATCCAAATGTCGTCACTTACACAGCTATGGTTGATGGGCTCTGTAAAACAGGTGAAACTGAAAAAGCCCTAAACCTGCTGTCATTGATGGAAAAGAAGGGATGCAGTCCAAATGTTGTAACTTACACTGCCCTAATACACGGACTAGGGAAAGCTGGTAAAGTTGATGCAGGTCTTAAGCTTTTTATGCAAATGAAGACAAAAGGATGTGCTCCCAACTATGTTACATACAGAATACTGATAAACCATTGTTGTGCTGCTGGTCTTTTGGACGATGCCCATTTACTGCTTGATGAGATGAAGCAGACCCACTGGCCAAAGTATCTGCAAGGATACCACAACACAGTTCAGGGTTTCAGCAAGAAGTTTCTTGCTTCTCTTGGTTTGTTGGAGGAGATGGAATCACATGACACAGCACCGATAGCTCTTGTTTATGGGATGCTCATTGATAGTTTCTCCAAGGCTGGTAGACTGGAGACAGCCTTGGAGTTGCACAAAGAGATGATGGAAGTCTTGTCATCCCTAAATATGGCCAGCACGGACATGCACACCTCATTAATCCAGGCACTTTGTTTATCATCTCAAGTTGAAGAAGCAATTGCATTATATAGTGAAATGACCAGGAAAGGCATTGTACCAGATTTAAGTGCCTTTGTTTGTCTTGTAAAGGGACTAATTGAAATGAATAAGTGGAATGAAGCTCTTCAGTTGTGTTATGGCATATGCCAGGAGGTCAGTCCACTTCTTGCATATACTGTTCGAACACATCTCTTTATCATCTGCTTTTATTTTGCTATGTAGATGAACTGTTGTCAGGCACATAATATCCGTCAGCAGTAATGCTCCACTTAGATAGCTTTCCTGGTAAATATAGCATGTCTGTTTATGGAGCATATTTGGCACAATTATTCTGCTAATTTTAGTTCACCCTCAAATTGTGTATTCAAACTGAAGAGCACCTGTAATATACCTTAAACAGCCTCTACAGTTTGGTTTCATATTGCATTTCCCACTTGAAGTGGACAGGAGCTACCTTCTGATTTCATGTTAGATACCAAAGTTACTTTCGGGAGGAGTTTTATCCAATGCTTAGTTTGTTGCATAGTTTAGTCCTTTATGACTACTAATATTTTATATTGGACCAGGGTGTGAACTGGCAGGGTAACAAATTCTGTGATGGAGGGTAGAGCTGTGGTACCTTACTGTACATTTTAACTCCAAATTTCTCCCCTAAGAAGTCGCATCTCTACGTCTCATGCTTTGCTCTAAGATGTGGTGTGATCCAGTCACCCTGAGACAGAAATGTGCAACTCATGGATGACTGAAGAAAAACAGCAACCAGGACTTGGAGTAGCACTGCACTACAAAGAGATAAGATTGATTCTTAAGCTACATGTATGGGTGCTGCTTCTGCTGATGATCATGATGATTGAAGAAAATCTTCAGTACACTGCATGCAGTCAAATTGCACTCACGTAAGCACAACCTTTTGAAGAGTCAGCAGAACTTTATTTGTCAATAGTGGCAGTTAATTTAGGTCGTTACCTGCTTAACTGTGACATCACACGATGCAAATTCCATCCCATTTTGATGAGGTAATTTATTAGGGCATTATCTCATCTTTGTTTTAAACTGCCATTTACCAAAGTAACTTCTGACCCTTTTAACCTTTTTTGTTTTTGCATAATTTAGGGATGGTTGGTTCATCTTCAGATGGACAAAGAAATTTCACTGGCTATCAAGATTAGTCTTTGTATATAAGATGGTGATGGTTACAGAAGTCTTGCTGGTGGTGAAGATAGCATGAAAGTTCCATAACCCTTCTTTATTCATCATTTCAGTGATATACCATATGAAACAATACAATTGCTTTGATATGATTTACTTGAGTATCCTTCTAGCTCCTTCATGTTCTGCTTTAGTGGTATAGCAACAGAGATGCTCTGTGATCGCATGAACAAAATCAAATATCTTTCACCCTTTTGTTACCGGGCAATTTTTAGTGTGTATTGCTTTGATGTTTTGATATGACTTAAATGTGAATACACAGTGGCTTCCATCATAGTGGAACATTTCATCTGTTTCTGTTTCGACATCAAAATATCTGACATCTGTTTTGCTCTGGCATTTTGTGACATTTCAGTCCTTGCTGATCTCAGCTTGTTTCTGACATTTAGTTCTGTTTCATTTGTTTTCGTATGAAGAAAGTATTCTTCAATGAGTTTTTATTGAGATTTCTGCACTACCAATATCTAGCCTTATTATTTTCATATGAAATAGTATACTTGCAACCAATTGTGTTGAGGACTCTGGGAACTTGGCATGTTTATAACTGGGCTGCTATGGTACCCTGATGTGATGAAGATATTACAGTTAGATTGGAGGCATATTCTATGTCAGGAAGCAGCATCATTGTGTTGACGGCTCAAAATTTGCCAAGCTGCATGGTTTCTTTGAATTTTTAGACATCAAATGTCAAGTACTTCTATAAATTAATGACTCAAGCAATATGTTTGTATCTCTGCACATCTATAAGAATATATCTTATACCTTTTCTAGATGCAGCTACCATATCCGAAGCACTAGTTACTTTGTACTGTGTTTGCGTTAGTATTTGGAAGTGTTGTGTGCTTGTATGGCTTCTATTGAATATTGAATCGAACGAATTTGTGGTGCATATATCTTCATAGTCCAACTTCACATACATGGTATGTCATTGTGATTTCTGATATATATGTTCACAGAAAAGCATAGGAGGATGTGCTATAGTACTTTTTATTGGAAAGAGGATACCTTGCTTCTGCAGAACTTCTAACATTTATACTTTAAATTGCAGGGGAACATACTAAAAAAATCGATGGCTCTTCAATGCATTGTGTAGTCAGGGTGCCACTTTTGTGACTGAATGTGGAATCGGTAAATCACATGAATTTTTTATTATGCATTCCTTATTGTTTCTCTTGGTAGTTGCATCATTTAAGTGTTAAGGCTGCATGTAATCTCCAATTAGCATCATATCTCTCTCCATGCCATAAAGAATCTTTGCTCGAGTCATGCCACTCAATGGAAATGAAAATTTTAAAAGAAAGCAATTATTTGCCATGGAATATACCTTGCCATGCCTGCAGAGGAGTACTCTTAACGAATTATATGGGGAGCATTTTTGTGAAAAGTAAAGGTGAATTATAGCTAGTAGGTATTGCATCATCTATTCACATAGCTAGATGTTTTTATCAACTTTTGAGGGTTCTGAAGCAGACTGATGTTCATGACCATTATAGTAAGGGTAATCCGCTAAATAGTTTAGTGGGCCATGATGATGGCATGCTACTTAGTTGTTGGTTGTGATATACTACATCCACCTAGATCCCAGATTTTCACATTTCATGCAAAATGATCAGTACAAGTCCAGATGAGGTGTTCTTTTTTTTTAACTGAAAAAGTATATATTTGCTGTTCGTGGGGTAACGATTGTTCTCCTTGAACTCAGCCTTAGGTTTCTGAAGGATGCTAGAATGTAGAAGTGATGGCTAGTACTATGAGGACGTTAGTGGATTTCATGAACGCATTACTGGGAACTTTGGCAAGTGAGTCTATGCTATTATGCCTATAATCTCGAGCAAGAGGCTGGACCGGTCAAAGTGTAGCATGGAGAATTTTGAGCCCCCATTACACAAGAATGTCGGCATTCTCTGAGCATATATTTGTGACCGTCATCTTTGGTACAAATGCTGCAATATTATTGTGCCTTTTAACTGTCGCTTTACTCTGGCAAAGGAAGACAAACTGAAGAAAAATCCGTCAAAGGCGATATTTTTCAGAACTGAATCATATCATCCGGGTGTTTGGAAAAACAAGATTTTGTGCAAATATTGCACAACCTGTTGGCGCAGGAATAAATTCCGCTAAACGTTTCACAGCAAATTCATTTGTTTAATCTAGGATTTGATTCGACATGGTACATCCCTTCTCCTGTCTTCGCTGGGACCCAAGGACGCCGCAATTTTTTGACAAATGCGATCGTTTTGCTGACGCTCTCACAACTCACATGTCCAGATCCATCACTTGCTAAATGTACCGGCCGCAAAATGATGTCAGCGGAACAAAAGACAGTCAACTATGATCGAATGCAGCCGACAACTCCTAGAGTTGCAGAAAGTACATTCCACAAATCTTAAGCATCGCTGTTAGAAATGTTCTTCTCAAACAATGGCTGATTTCTGTTGGAGAAACTGTCATGGTTTTAACATCAGTTTGGTCAAGCAAAGTATCCAAGGGAAAGCATGCATACATGGAGATTTAAATTGATAGCAGGAAATCCTTGCACCACGAAATGGCTGCGCTGAAGCTTTAGGGCAAGATCAACCTAATTTTTTTTTTAATTTAGAAGCACCAACCTAAAATTTATTTTAGCCTTCTAAAATAAAATTTAGGTTGGTCTTGTAGAATAATCTGGGGAGAGGACAACTTATTTTCATAGTCAGCCATAAATCCCGAAAGAATTGACCCTTAGATGAGTCCGAGATCCTCTTCATCGTCAGTGCCCATCCATGGTGTGGACATCGGTAATGTTGCACATCTAACTAAAGTAGGAGACATTTGTAATGCCGCACATTCCTATTTGAATCACCATCTATTTTTCATGAGAATTGTTTTATTCTTGATAAAAGACAATGTATTAATATCAAGATGATACCAATTATATCCTATCTCTGCATAACACAATATTGAAACTTAGTCAAGGCATGGTGTACACAACAAACAAAACTAATGAGAAGGAAAAACAAAAGAAAAGCGACGCGCCCAACTATCCACCATCGTTGACCCCGCATGAAATACGAGAAAGGTTCTTTGAAAGTAACACCTCTAGAACGGAAAAGACGCTCATAGTCCCGTCGTCGCAAGATCCAACTACTCACGTCATGTGGTTTCACCCCCGGAGAGCAAACAATGCCTTCAACAAGGACATGGCGTGTAAGCACTGCCCCATGCTAGGTGCAACCATCGATGATCAAACCCCGCCACTTGCTGACGTGATATTTTCTCGTCAATACCCATCTAGGATAGTTTACGTGACAAAGATCCGGGTGGTGCACACAAAGACAATTTACCCAGGTTTAGGTCCTCACAGAGGTAATACCCTCCTTCCTACTTGTCTACCTTGATGATCGAGCCTCGTATGAGAACTAGGGTATGCGTTTACAGGGGGTCGGTCGCAAGACTATCTAGGGGCTGAAGTCTCAAATGTCAGCTAGAATCAGGTGTGATGGAGGGAGGAGGGGTCCCTGCCTGGCCTTATATAGGTGAACAAGGTAGGTTACAAGTCCCGAGTCGGCCAAGGAGTTATCATAAGCTACATTTGGTTTCCTAGTCTGGGGGACATGATCGGTTAATATATGCTGTATACAGATGGTTTCCTAGCCTAATACGGAGAGGAGTCTACGTCTTGTCCCCCAAGGTGGTGATGCGCTTCGGATTGTCGGCGGACGTTGAGTTGCAGGCTTGGGCCACCCTACTGTCATTGGGCCTCTTTTGTCCTCCGTAGCTATACCCGAGGGTCATGGCACCATCAGAAGCCTCCTAGCTCTTCAAGGTCTTGGTTGTTGATCCTTTTTTTTGTCCAAATGGTTCCGAGATGATGACCAGACTGCTTGATTTCCTCCGATCGACATACCTATGATGAGATCAAAAGTAACTGAAATAAGATTCTTAGAAATCCTTGGGATCTGAAAGACCCTCAACCTGATAGGCAGAGTTATGTATCATCTGTTGCCTAGTTGGCAGACTAATTCTGGTGATATGTGATCTTAGTCTGTCTGGTAGAAGTTGGCGTGTTGCGGTCTGTTGGGCATGTCATCAATCTAGACAAAGTTTTTCATGAAATATCTAGGGCTAGCTTGATTTTTTCAGCCAGGGCTCGCTAGAGGGATATTTTGAGAATCTTCTATCTGATCCAGAACGAGTTTCATTGCTTTCTTTGATCAAAACCACTGAATAGAGCATTATGATAGCTCAAGTGTGAGTATAGTTAGATCATGGTGATGTCTGATCTTACTCTGCTATGCAACACTCAACTTAGGGTCGTCAGCTTAGCCTGACATGTATTCAAACATGATCTCCTTGAAGTATTTAACATAGGAAACCAGACCGAATTGTTAGCTAGAGCCTGCATGTGGGGTACTTAGTGAATTTTTTGTCCAAACCAGAGCAAACTTAGTATGCCTCTAAATAATCAAAGCATCTCGTCTCTTGATCACGTTCTTACATAGAAGTTAGTAATTTTAGTTTCCTCTTAAGATGTTCTACAAGATCGCTACATAGCCCTTTGGTGGAATATCCACCGTTGAAATTTGCTAGACACTACTGAAATCAGGATCTTTGCCGTCAACCAGCTCTTTACCGGCTGCTAGCTGACGGCAAAGAAGGTCTTTGCCCTCATATTCATAAAAGCTGACGGCAAAGAAAGAACTGACGACAAAGACCATGTTTGTCGTCAGCCAGTTATTTGCCGTCTGCTAGCTGACAGCATAGATGCTTTGCCGTCCGCTAGCAGACGGCAAAGAGGAAGGGTGACCCACTAACGAGAACCACCTAACGGCCTCTTTCTTTGCCGTCTGCTAGCGGATGGAAAAGTTTCTTTGCTGTTCGCGAGTAGACGACAAAGAGAATAGCCAACCTAACGACCGTTTCCCCCGGCCCCACCCCACTAGCTACGCTCTTTGCCGTCTGCTAGCATACGTCAAAGAAATTAAACCTAACTAAAAAACGGTCGCCCCGTGCCCCACCCCTCTCTCTCTCCCTTACCTCACCCGCGCTGCCCCCGTGCCCCGGCGCCGACCCCCACCATCTCCGCTGCCCCCGACCACCACCACCGACGCCCTCGACCACCACCGCCCCGCGCCCCCAACGCCCCCGACCCCCCGTTGCCTCGGCGCCCCGGCGCTCAGGCCGCCCGCCGCCGCCCGGTGCTCCGCTCCGCGCCCCCGACCGCCCGCCGCCTCGGCGCCCCACTGCTCAGGCCGCCCGCCACCGCTCCACCCCCTGGTGAGGCTTCTTTTTCCTTTTTTCTGTCTTTTTTGTTGCTGTTTTTTGATTTACGCTAATTAGTTAGTTAGTTATATTTAGTTATTTTTTAGGTTAATTAGTTACTTGTTTTACCCAACTGTACATAGGTTAATTAGTTAGTTGTTTTTAGGTTAATTACTTAGTTAGTTTCTTTAGGTTACTTACTTAGTTAGATATAAGCCCAAGAACAAGAAAAGAAAAGAAAGAAAGAAGACCTAAAAGGACTAGGAGGAGAAAACATAGAAAAAAGAAGATGAAGAAAAAAGAAAACAGAAAAAGAAGAAAAGAAGAACTAAAGTCTACTGTCTATCCACTATTCATGTTAGTACTCCTACTACTATTAGTACATTGTTTGGTTTTGATGCCCACTTTCTTTGCCCCTAAAATGTTGAGCTTGTTTTGACTTAGCGTATTCAACAACTTGACGCACTTTATGAGTAGATGGTGATGCTGGCATGCACATTGATGAGACATGTATTTGCTGTTAGTTGGGTCACTCTTCTTAAGTTTTCACTGGTCAGGCTGTCAATTTGCTTATGGAATGTGGGTGTTCAGGCGGACTTGTTGTTAGTTGGATCATGCTTCCTTTGGTTTAATTGGTCAGCCTGTCAATTTGTTTTTTGCCATGCTGATTAGGTCTCTGTTTGGCTCTGTTTCGTCACGATGATATGGACAATGCTATTTTTAGTCTATATAATGGTTACACAGGAAGTTGGTCTCCTTCTTTACAAATTTTAGATGAATGGACAATACTCTTCGGTTTATTCAACCAAGAAGCAATTTCCCACAATGAAAACAAAAAAGAGGCAAGTGAAAATTAAAGCAGTGGCAAAGAGAAAACAGAGGAACACCAGCCAGCCTGCCAAGCAAAGTAGCAAGCCATGCTTTTAGGTTAATAGATTTTAGTTGATTTTAGGTTAATAGATTTTAGTTGGTTTTAGGTTAGTAGATTTTAGTTGATTTTAGGTTAGCAGATTTTAGGTTAGTAGATTTTAGTTGATTTAGGTTGATTAGTTGAAGAAGAAAAAGAAGACGAGAGGAAGAAGAAAAATAAGGAAAATGAAGAAGAAAAAGAAGACAAGAGGAAGAAGGAAAAGAAGGAAGAAGAAGAAAAATAAGTAGAAGTGGAGATGAAAAAAATAAGTAGAAGTAGAAGATGAAAAAAAGAAGTAGGAAAAGTAGAAAAAGAGGGTCGCTGAGGGAAAAGAGGGTCGCCGAGTGGTCGAGGGCTCGATGATCAAGGGGAAAAGGAGTCGAGGGTCTAGGGGTCGAGGATCGAGGGGAAAAGGAGTCGAGGGTCTAGGGGTCGAGGATCGAGGTGTCGAGGGGTCGATGGGAAAAGGGGTCGAGGGGTCGAGGACCTAGAAAGGAGTCGAGCGTCTAGGGGTCAAGGATCGAGGTGTCGAGGGGTCGAGGGGAAAAGGGGAAAATGAGTCGAGGGGTCGAGGGTCGCCGCCCCGACCCCCTGACCCCGACACCCCGAACCCGACACGACACCGCGACCCCGCCTCGACACCCCGACACCGCGACCCCGACACAGCACCCCAACCCCGACACGACACCCCCGACCCCGACACACTTAAATATTTTATTATGTTCATGATGACGATACACACTTAAATACTTTATTATGTTTATGTTGTACTAATTTCTTTTACTCTTTGTCATTGCAGCTGTTGAAAGATGGTGAGCGCGTGTCGAGAGCGCTTCGAGCCTCCTTCCTCGGGGCGTGCTCACCTTTGGAAAGCGCTGGTAGACAGCATGACGACACCGGCGGGTACTTCTTCTTTGGGCGGGAGAGGTCGGGGGAAGCCCAAGAGGGCTGCTAGAGGTGGACGTGGCGGCGGGAGAGGTAGGAAGGCTGTTGCGCCTTCCTCGCCACCACCCCCAGCTGAAAGTGCGTTATATCGACTAGAGGGGGGGTGAATAGGCGATTTTTATGAAAGTCTTCACAACGTGGAAGTTATGAAGACAAACAGTAGAGATATGCCTATTACTATGCAGCGGAAGTTAGACTACACTAGGCAAGCCATGGTCAAGTATCAACAGAGTGAAAGCATAGTGACAAATAGCTGTAGTGTAATTAGGATCAGGTAGGAAGATACTATGAAGCCAAACAGATCATACACTCACGTTGTGAAGACAAAAGATAGAACAGGCACGCAATGACTTCACAATGAGTGATCAGTAAGTAAAAGGAAGTGAAGATGAAACCAGTGACTCGTTGAAGACAATGATGTGTTGGACCAGTTCCAGTTGCTGTGACAACTGTACGTCTGGTTGGAGCGGCTAGATAATTAAACCTTAGGACACACAGTCCCGGACACCCAGTCCTGAACACGCAGCTCAGGACACCAAGTCCTCACCGTATTCTCCTTGAGCTAAGGTCACATAGTCCTCGCCCAATCACTCTGGTAAGTCTTCAAGGTAGACTCCCAAACCTTCACAGACTTCGTTCACTGGCAATCCACAATGTCTCTTGGATGCTCTGAACGCGACGCCTAACCGTCTGGGGATGCACAATCCTCAAGTGTAATAAGTCTTCAGATCACACAGACAAGAAGACTTAAGTGATGCCCAATGTTCTCTGGCTCTGGGTGGTTAGGGATTTTCTCCTCGCTAGGAATTTTCTCTCAAAGGCTCGAGGTGGGTTGCTCTCAAACGACAAAAGCCGTGCACTGAAATCTGAGCAGCCAACCGTTTATGGTTGTAGGGGGTGGGCTATTTATAGCCACTTGGCAACCCGACCTGATTTGTCCGAAATGACCCTGGGTCACTAAGGAACTGACACGTGTCTCAACGGTCAGATTTCAAACTCTCATGGCAACTTTACTTGGGCTACAAGCAAAGCTGACTTGTCCGGCTCTGGACAAGATTCGCTCTCATTGTCTTCACTCGAAGACATAGGTTTTTGGTTTAGGCATCACTTCAGTCATTCTGACTGGTTCTCCTGGACCCCACTTAACAGTACGGTGGTTCCTATGACTCAACACAAAGGAAAAAGAACTACGAAAGATCTAAGTTTTCGAGCTCCATAGGCTTCATAACGTGTCTTCTTTTGTCATAGTCTTCAATGTGAATATCTTCATATACCACCTTTGACTTCAATGTCTTCATACATTTTTAGGGGTCATCTCTGGTAGTAAAACCGAATCAATGAGGGACTTCTACCTGTGTTATCCTGCAATTCTCACAAACACATTAGTCCCTCAACTAGCTTTGTCATCAATACTCCAAAACCAACTAGGCGTGGCACTAGATGCACTTACAATCTCCCCCTTTTTGGTGATTGATGACAAACTAGTTGAAGTTTTCAACGGGGAATATAGTCTGTGAAATTGTAAAGGATAAGGAATTGTCTTCATAAGTTGCAAGGGCTCCCCCTGAAGATGTGCATATAAGTTAATTTGCTTTTGGAATGCAAATGCACATGGCAGGTTGTACTTGTGGAGATCCACTTCAGCTTATGATGACAATCCACCATGCATGTGAAAGTATATGAAGATAATGACATGCATAATGGAAAATGGACGTCTGCAGAATGAGATAAGTGCGGAATTTATCGTCGCACATGCGGAATTTATCTTCGCAAAACAGGGTGGCAAACAAGTAGCAGACGACCATCTGGTTTAAGTGTTACAACTCATAAGAACCAAATGTAGCAAAAAAACGAGAGTTGTATGCACGAAGCAAAATATAAGGCACCCGCCTATATGAACCCGCTTGAAGACTATCAATCTCATATGCTTCTCCCCCTTTTGTCAGTAATGACCAAAAAGGTTTGAAGACATAGATCCTCTACTCGTTCCCATGAGGAGTAGATGAAGTAGCAGGGTTGTTGGCGTTGTTTGGCGGTGCAGAAGAGCTTGGAGGTGCTGAAGCAGGTGGCGGTGAGGTAGCATCGTCTTCTTCATCAATGATTCTGGCAGTGACTGTGGCAGCAGAGGAAGAAAACTCAGAGTCTTCAAGAGATGGAGTGCTTCGCATCACAACCCTTCTAGGAGGTGTGGTGTCAAACTTGAATCGCTCAGTGAAGCCATCCTCTTCAAGTTCAGCTTCAGTACATATCATTGATAGCCCTTTCCATGTACGACGACAGGTTTCATGGGTAATGAAAGCATTCTTGGTGGCAAGATTTTGGATACGATTTACATCCACCAAGAGGCTTTTCATCTGTCTCTTCAACCAGTCATGATGCCTATCCTGCTTTTGATGAAGGGCCACAAGAAGCTCTCGGTCATTGAGAACACGAGTGCGCTTCTTGGGTCTTGAAGCAGTGGCACTGTCAGTGGCTTCAGTTGAAGCAGGGTGTGGCGCACGTGTAGTGCCAGCCAAAGGATACACCCTGGAGATGGCTTCAACACCTTCAACGTTTTGAGTGAAGCTTTGGTGTTCTGCATTCTGAAGACTCAAAGGTTGCTTGGCAGGCTCAGGATATATAGCTTCAGCAGAGGTATCCACATCTGGCAAGAAGATCCGATGGTTGCGGGCTGAGGGCTGATATGAGATTGCAGAGTGAAGCTTGATCAGTCTCATTACCCAAGGAGCATAGAACTTCAAACCAAGTAAATCTGAGCCTGATGCAGCAAGTTGGCGTATGAAGAAGTCCTGTGCGTTGAAGCATTTGCCATGAAGGATACAAAATATCAGAGTCTTCATTGCACCCTCGATCTTGGCATTTGGAGAGTGCCCTTTGATAGGCCAGAGAGTCCGCCGGATAATGTGATAGATGGTTCTGGGCAGGTACTCAAAGTCTTCAACGAAGAACTCTGTTGGATAAGGAGCGTCGTGGGGCAATGGCTTCATCATGGAGAGCATCTGACTCATATTCGGTTCAGGCCTCTGGAATATGCTCTCAAGAGCTTCAGTGTGTAGTGGACAGCCTTCCTCGAAGAATTCGCCAGGAGTGGGTAGGCCGGTGAGCTCAATGATATCAAATGCATTGGCTTCGTGATGGACATTTCCGGTCATCCACTCCAGGGCCCAAGTCTTCGGATCTCTGCTGTATCCTTTGATGTGGAGGGTGGCATAGAATTGCAGTAGAAGCTCTTCATTCCAGTGCTCTTCATCAGTTACAAACTGCAGCAGACCCACTTGCTTGAAGCAATCCAACGCTTCCTCTAAACAGGGCAGACCAGCAATGGCTTCAACATCAAGGCGCTTGTGCGGGAAGATGCGACCTTGGTTGTATAGGATGCATGAATAGTAGCTGCGCTGAGGATAGCTCCAGAACCTATCTGATGAAATCCTTTCCCTTGAATAGGGGTTCTTGGAGCTGTTGAAGAACGTATTATCTGCCTTGAAGCTATTGATGTTAAAGGAGCCAGGTGCTGATGCAGGACCTGGGAACCTCGGCAGCCTTGGGACTAGCTTCTGGACATGAGGCCTGTGCTCAACATGGTAATCAAATTGAGGACCTGCAGCAGACTCAGGAACAGAAGTGTCTGGATCAGTAGCTTCGCTGTCTTCTGAAGCTTTTGGTGGGGAGGGCTCCACATTGGCTTCAGTGTTGGTTGTGGCAGCCTCAATATTTTCAGCCTCCGCTTGACTAGCTGGAGTGTCGGTCACAAGCACGTTCTCCTGGAGAACTGCTTCTTGGTGGAGCATAGGAGTGGGCTCTTGTGGTGCTTCTTCTGTGGCTGATGCAGCCGAAATGTCTTCAGCATAGACTTGAGGCCTTGGACCTTTGCGAAGCCTGCGGAATGCAGACGACGCCTGTGGGATTGGAGTGGGCTGGGCCTCATAGTCTTCTTCCTCTTGAGGGCGATCCGCCCATGAAGCATCATGTGCAATTGGCGTCAGTGGACGACCAATGCTGATGTGTTCGCTGTGTTCTAACTGAGGAAGGGCTGGATCATCTACTACATTGTCATGATGACCAATGTCTTCAGCAGTGATGGGATCAGCTGCTAGAATGTCTTCAGCTTCAGGAGCCTCTGTGGAAGCAGGCTCATGAACCGTCAGTTGATGTTCTGCGTCAGGATGAACCATAGAAATTGGTTCAACTATCAAGGGCTCTGTGGGAGCAGCCCGAGATTTCTTGGTCTTTCTCTTTTTCTTGCTGGGGGCAGTAGGAGAGGCTTCAGAGCTTTTCCTCTTCCTGGCTTCAGCCTCAGCAGTTCGCGTCTTCTTGAGCTCTGAAGCGGTTGACCGGCTCTTTGGCTTCGAGCCAGTCGTTGCAGTTGGGAAGACAATTGGAACTGCTTCTTGCCTTGGTGCCTCTGGTTCAGCCATAGCAGGCTTCTTCTTTTGCTTTGCGGCCATCTTGGGGTCGATGCCAGGACGCCCAAGTGCCTTGCGCTTCTCAGCCTCATTGTAGGCCTGCACACATCTGTCTGTCGGAGTCTTCATTCGCTCACGTGAACCCTGAGCTTCTGCACGCTTCTTCAGAAAGTTTTCCTTAAGCTCATGCAACATGATCTTGAAGCTCTTCACTTCTTGCACGCTGAGCTTGGCCATATTCTTCTTGAACTGAGCCTTTTCATGATCAATTTTCTGCTTCAGTTCAACAATGCGCTGGGCAATGACAAGTTCTGAAGCAATAGCGCCTTGGAAGGCGACGCTGAGGCCAATGGGCAGCTGCAGATCTTTGAAGCTGATGTTTGGTGTGGCAAACCATTCGTCGATAAAGTTGTGGATGATGGCGACATCAAAGAGAGGCAAATTGTTGAAGATTTCAGCTTCTTCTTTGCTCTTGATGAGCTGCTCGAGAGCATCATCTCCAAGATCTTCATCACTTGACAGATCAATGGCTTCGCTGCGCAGAATGGCAGCAGCTGTGAGCTCTTTGCCGGTGTGTGGCTGAGGCATCTTGGCCTTCTGGGGCTTGGAGACGCGGGATACGTCTTCAGACTGCACACTGTCTTTAGGAGGTGCAGTTGCCAATGGCTTCGCCCTTGAGATTTTTGGTGAAGGGGCCGGCTTTGAAGCTTTTGGCTTCTTCGACTGCTTTGGCTTCGGTACAGCAGGAGCTTCATCAGACTCAGAGTCAGCTGGAGGGTCATTCACGGCAGTCCCTTGGACTAAGATGCGGGTGATGAGGCCCTCAAGGTTGGCATATGGACCGATGATATTGGGTTCTGCGTCGCGTGTGCCATCTGCCCTAGGTGCGGAGGGACCAGGGTTGAAGTCTAACCCAAATTTCTTCTTGTTCTGCTTCGCTGATTGTTGGGCAAATTGGAAGTTGCGCTTGAACATATTGTCGTCACGACACCAGAGTAGTGACGACGGATGTGCATCATCAGGCTGTGGCCCACGAACCATGCATGGATAGAAGCTTTGGGCAATAGCTTCATCTCTGGACCTGGGTACAAGGTTCTTGTATAAGATGTCTCCCCACGGTCTTTTGATGGCACTTTTCTCAGCATACTCCTGGATGACGAAGCGGTATTGGAACCATTGTTCTGCCCAATAGCGTCGAATCCATTGGATTCGGGTCTTGCGCTGACCATAATTCTCTTCAGGATCTGTTTTGTACATTTCTGCCAGTTCATCAGGCAGATCTTTGGATGTTCCTCCACGTCTTTGTCTGCCCCCCTTCCTTGCTGCTGTTTCTGAAGCCATAAACTTTAACTTGAAAGGCTTCAAAACTTTCAAAGGCTTCAAAGGCTTTCTTTTGCTGGACCAACAGGAACTGGCTTCAAGAGAATTTATGTGATGTTGTAGGAATTCTGCAAATGAATGCAGACTATGAGAACCAAGGGATTCTCCCACAGACATGTACCTGTGACAGCATTAAGGTGCGAGGGAAGGGGAAGAGGTCATATGCATTCTCAGAAGATTTTGAAGATAAATCAGTTTAGAAGACATTGACCTCATCGTGCGAAGACATTCACTCATAGATAAGAAGTTGGTTCCAGATTTGTACGAATCCACAGATCAGTACAAGTGAGGAATCTAACTACTTTGTGAAGCACAAGTGAATATACTAGGCATGTTATGAGATGCAGTTTGAGAGAGATCTAGCTTGCGTGAACAGAAACTTCTTGTGGTAGAAAGTGACAAAACAAGAGGATCTATGGTGCTGTAAAAAGGCAGTTTTATTTACCACACTGAGAACTGCTAGACGGAGCGAGAGATGAGGCCGAGCAGTTCACTCGTCCGTGCCCTAACTTGGCGACGGAGGAGACCTATGGCGAAGACGGAGAGGACGATGTCCGCGGTCGGCGTGAAGACGGCGTCGGAGAGGTTGTGGCAGCGAAGCGCTTCATCGCCGGCGTCGTCGAGAGCTAGCGGTGGCGCTAGGGTTCATGCGAGGGTGGAAGAAGAGATAGTTACCGCAGTGAGTGTATTTATAGGCATAGGGGCGGCACTGTGCTGTTACACAGGTGCCCCTGGCGATTCGCATCTGAGGAACGCGTGGCCAGTTTGCGGAAGTTTGGGATTTGTTCCACGTACCACGCATGCCTGGATTGTCGGGTGGTCGTTCCTGCTTCTCCGGATTTTATGTGGAGGAATGAGCATTGAAAACAGACTTTATGGTTGTCTCTATATCTTCTGCTGACAAGGACGCAGTGAAGACATTTGACAGTTTCAATAGAATGCATATGACTTGGAGAGATAGAATTTTGAGATAGAGAGCATAGAGAGGTTAGGGTCCGATCACATTCACTTAGTTCAAAAGATTCAAACACGAAGACATAGCTATAAGTGAATGTTGTAGAGGACAGAACACTAGTATATATATATATATATCTATATAATCAACGTAGTGAAGATAATCATGAAGACATGTTGAGTTTGAAGCCAAACCAAATGTGAAGACATTGCAAGGTAACGCCATGAGTGAAACACTTCAAAATAGAACGTTTGGTGGTGGCGTTACCCACCGTATAGGAAGTATTAGACCCAGACACGGCGCACAATTATCGTGGCGCTCCAAAGTCAAATTCCACATTAATGCATTCACACTTAGAATGTATGTCTTCATTGATTGAAGATATACTTTACTTTGTGTGTTGCACATCTAAGTCATCAATATGCATAAGGGTTAGGATGTGTGCCTGATCACAGGACATTTGAGGATTCCAGGATATTTAGCTCACACCGTAACTTGCAAAACCTCTTCTCATCCAAGGGCTTGGTGAAGATATCTGCCAATTGCTCTTCAGTGTTGACGTGTATGATATCAATGTCTTCCTTCACAACATGATCTCTGAGAAAGTGATGACGAATTTCAATGTGCTTTGTCTTCGAGTGCTGAACTGGGTTGTTGGCAATCTTGATGGCGCTTTCGTTGTCGCAGTAAAGTGGCACTTGCTTCAGATGAATGCCATAGTCCTTGAGTGTTTGCTTCATCCACAGAAGCTGAGCGCAGCAAGATCCAGCAGCAATGTATTCAGATTCAGCAGTGGAGAGAGATACACAGTTCTGCTTCTTTGAAGACCAACATACAAGTGATCGTCCCAGAAAGTGACATGTGCCTGATGTAGACTTGCGATCAACTTTGTCACCAGCATAATCAGCATCCGAGAATCCAACCAAATCAAACTCTGAGCCCTTTGGATACCATAATCCTAGAGTTGGGGTGTGAGCCAAATATTGAAGAATTCGCTTCACAGCTAAGTGATGCGATTCCTTTGGTGCCGCTTGAAATCGAGCACACATGCAAACACTAAGCATAATATCTGGCCTAGATGCACATAAATAGAGCAAAGAACCAATCATGGAGCGGTATACCTTTTGATCGAACTCTTTACCATTGTCGTCGGGACCTAGATGATGTTTGGCTGACATTGGTGTTGTGAAACCTTTGCAGTCTTGCATACCGAACTTCTTCAGGCAATCTTTGAGATATTTCTCTTGAGATATGAAGATGCCATTGCGTTGTTGTCGTATTTGAAGAACAAGGAAGAACTTTAGCTCCCCCATCATGGACATCTGATATTGCTCTTGCATCATATATCCAAACTCTTCACTGTACTTCTGATTGGTGCAGCCGAAGATAATGTCATCCACATATATTTGGCACACAAACAGTTCACCATCATATGTCTTCGTGAAAAGAGTGGGATCTAGGGAACCAGGTATGAAGCCTTTGCTCTTCAGGAAGTATTTGAGTGTGTCATACCAGGCCCTAGGGGCTTGTTTGAGGCCATACAGCGCCTTGTTGAGCTTGTATACCATGTCAGGATGTTTTGGATTTTCAAAGCCAGGCGGTTGTGCAACATACACTTCTTCTTCAATCTTGCCATTGAGAAAGGCACTCTTCACATCCATTTGATATAGAAGTATGTTATGATGATTTGCATAGGCCAGCAGTATGCGTATGGCTTCAAGCCTAGCCACAGGAGCAAACGTTTCATCGAAGTCAATGCCTTCCACTTGAGTATATCCTTGAGCAACGAGACGAGCTTTGTTTCTGACAACTTGACCATGCTCATCTTGCTTGTTGCGGTATATCCATTTGGTGCCTATTATGTTGTGCTTCCGTGGATCAGGACGCTTAACCAGTTCCCATACATTATTCAGCTCAAACTGTTGAAGCTCTTCTTGCATAGCTTGAATCCATTCAGGTTCCATGAAGGCTTCTTCAACTTTCTTGGGTTCTGATATTGAGACGAATGCGAAGTGCCCACAGAAATTTGCTAGCTGAGTTGCCCTTGAACGAGTGAGTGGACCAGGTGCATTGATGCTGTCAATTATTTTGTCAATCTGCACTTCATTGGCAACACGAGGATGTACAGGGCGAAGACTTTGCTCTTGCTGATCTGTGTTGTTGTTGGGAGGAATGTCTTCAGGCTGAGCATTGTCTTCATGTTGATCAGGTGCTGAGATGATAAGTTCTTCTTCAGGATGAGCTTCAGAAGGTATAATCTCTCCAGTTCCCATTAGCTTGATTGATTCACTAGCTGGAATTTCATCTAGCACATTTGGCAGTTGCTCTCTTTGTGAACCATTTGTCTCATCAAACCGCACATCCACTGTTTCAACCACTTTGTAATGAAAGAGATTGAAGACTCTGTAGGAGTGCGAATCCTTTCCATATCCAAGCATAAAACCCTCATGTGCTTTTGGTGCAAACTTTGAGGTGTGGTGTGGGTCCTTGATCCAGCACTTTGCGCCAAATACTCTGAAGTAACTGACATTTGGCTTCTTGCCAGTTAGGAGTTCATAAGATGTCTTGTTCAGAAGCTTGTGAAGATAAACACGATTGATTGTATGGCATGCAGTGTCAATGGCTTCAGTCCAGAATTTTCTTGGAGTCTTGTATTCATCTAGCATCGTTCTGGCCATCTCAATGAGTGTTCTGTTCTTGCGTTCGACGACGCCATTCTGCTGTGGCGTGTACGGAGCTGAGAATTCATGTGTGACGCCCAAGGTATCAAGATATGTATCAAGGCCAGTGTTCTTGAATTCAGTGCCATTGTCACTTCTGATGTGCTTTATTTTGGCGCCGTAATTGTTCATAGCACGATTGGCGAAGCGTCTGAAGACATCCTGCACTTCAGTCTTGTAAAGAATTATGTGCACCCAAGTATATCTAGAATAATCATCAACAATAACGAAGCCATAGAGGCAAGCAGTAGTAGTAAAAGTTGAGTAGTGAGTAGGACCAAAAAGATCCATGTGAAGCAGTTCGAAGGGTCGAGTAGTGGTCATGATTGTCTTTGAGGGATGTTTTGCCCTCGTCATCTTCCCTGCTTCACAGGCACCGCATAAGTGATCTTTCTTGAACTTGACTCCCTCGATGCCTATGACGTGCTTCTTCTTCGCAAGGGTGTGGAGGTTCCTCATGCCAGCATGCCCAAGCCTCCGATGCCAAAGCCAGCATTCTGAAGCTTTTGCAAGAAGACATCTGCAAGTTGTGGCCCTGCTGAGAAATCTACCACGTACAGATCATCTTTTCGATACCCTTCAAACACTAGAGACTTGACAAATTCCATTAGTACAAGGCAACGATATTTTCCAAACATTACGATCATGTTCAAATCGCAAAGCATTGAGACAGACATTAAGTTGAAACCAAGGGATTCAACAAGTATGACTTTATCCATGTGTTGGTCCTTTGAGATTGCAACTCTACCTAGACCCAATACCTTACTTTTACCAGTGTCAGCAAATGTGATGTGGCTCTTGTCGGATGGACGTAAGGTTGAGTCCATAAGAAGACTTCTTTTGCCAGTCATGTGATTTGTACACCCACTGTCAATAATCTATTCTGAAGACTTTGAAGACGCTGGTGTCGTACCCTACAGTGCAGTTAGGGGGATAGGCTTCACGAAGAGAATTGTGAAGCAAAAACATTTGACGAACCAGCGGGTTATGAAAACTTAGATCCAGATTAGGACTAATAGGGAGAGCAGCATGCGATTCAGGAACGAAGTACATAATGATGCCACTTGGGCATTTTATCTTGCGCCCTACAAGATTTTTAAGGTCCCCAGCAATAGCGTCAGAAGATTTTGGTTTTCTGCTGGAGACCTTTCCCTGCAAAATAGAGTTAAGCTTTCTTAACCACCCACATCTTCAAGGGTGGCTTAGAAGCAATAAGTCTAAGTGCAGCATCTGAGAATTTTGGTTTTGGAGCCCTAGCAAACAGTCTGGCAGGCGGACAATAGTATTCATAAGAATAGGCAGAATAGTTTTTGGTCATATGAACATGACGGTTTGATGAACCGCTCTCATATTCATATGCCTGAGTATGGTTTCCCAGCAAAATATTTGCGTTAGTGCGACTCAGGTGAGTCCTCTTTCTGTATGAAGCCTTTAGACCGTATGAAGCCTTTGGTCTGAGGTTTGTCTTCTTCAAGTGAGGTGTCATGAAGACATTCACAGGAAGATTTTCCAGACACTTTTTCGGAACCCAGATCTTCTTCATAGGCGGTCCATTCCTGCAGTTAGTACCAATGTACCTGGCAAACACTTCACCATTCTGATTCTTAAACAGTATATAGTTTGCATCAAAGGATTCATCAATGATAATGGGGTTAGCACAAGTGAAGCCAGATAAATTGGATGGATCTGCTGAAGGTTCCTTTGCAGCAACCCACTTGGTTTTGGGGTACTGCTCAGGTTTCCAGTAAGAGCCATCTGCATTTATTTTCCTTACGAACCCAACACCCTCTTTCCTAGGGTTTCAGTTCAGAATCTGCTTTTTCAGGACATCACATAGCGTCTGATGCCCTTTAAGGCTTTTGTACATCCCTGTTTCAAGCAATGTCTTCAACCTAGCATTCTCATCAGCAATAGCAGTGGTATCCTCAGCAGAGGGGTTAGTTACCACATCAACAGTTGAAGATATTGCAACAACAGTAACAGTGGAACATTCAGCAACACAAGTAGCATTATCACGCTCAATGCATTTAAGACATGGTGGTTCAAATCCTTCCTGAGCGGAACTGATCTGTTCGGCGCGAAGTGACTCGTTTTCCTTTTGAAGATCTTCATGAGCCTCTCTCAATTTCTCAAGTTCTTACTTCCTTTGAAGATAATCATAGGAAAGCTTTTCATGAGTTGTTGAGAGAGTATCATGACGATCTTCAAGTTCCTGATACTTAACGTGAAGATTTTTTATGTCTTCAATTAAGGATTCAGATCGAGTCATTTCAGCACCCAACAGATCATTGCTTCTGTCTAACAGTTTTTGAATATGTTCCATGGCTTTCTGTTGTTCAGTTGCAATTTTAGCAAGTGTTTTGTAACTGGGTTTTGAATCACAATCAGAGTCATCGTCACTAGATGTTTGATAGTGAGTAGTGCGTTTGTTTACCATGGCACCGCGTGCCATGAAGCAATAGGTAGGAGTGGAGTCGTCCTTGTCATTTGCATCGGTGTCGGTGATGAAGTCATTGTCTTCAGTGTTGAAGATGGACTTGGCGACGTATGCTGTAGCCAGACTTGCAATGCCAGAATCAGACTCCTCCTCAGACTCCACCTCTGCCTCCTCAGAAGCGGACTCCTCCTCTGAATTCATTTCCTTGCCAACAAACGCACGTGCCTTGCCAGATGAGCTCTTCTTGTGTGATGAAGACTTTGAGGAAGACTTGGAAGAAGACTTTGTGTATTTCTTCTTCTTCTTGTCGTCTGAGTCATATTCCTTGCTCTTCTTCTTCTTTCTGTTCTCATTGTCCCACTGTGGACACTCAGAGATGAAGTGTCCAGTTTTCTTGCACTTGTGGCATGTTTTCTTCTTGTAGTCATGAGCAGAAGCTTCATCATTCCTTGAGCTTGATCGTGAAGACTTTCTGAAGGCTTTCTTCTTGGTGAATTTTTGGAACTTCTTCACTAGCATTGTAAGTTCCCTTCCAATGTCTTCAGGATCATCAGAACTGCTGTCAGATTCTTCTTCAGATGAGGAAACAGCTTTTGCCTTCAAGGCATGAGTTCGCCCATAGTTTGGACCGTAGATATCTCTTTTCTCAGAAAGCTGAAACTCATGTGTGTTGAGCCTCTCAAGTATGTCAGATGGATCGAGTGTCTTGAAATCAAGACGTTCTTGAATCATCAGGGCTAGGATGTCAAACGAACTATCAAGTGATCTCAGCAGCGTCTTGACGACTTCATGTTTGGTGATCTCAGTAGCGCCGAGGGCTTGAAGCTCATTTGTGATGTCAGTGAGTCTGTCAAATGTGTGCTGGACATTCTCATTGTCATTTCGCTTGAAGCGGTTGAAGAGATTGCGAAGGACACTGATTCTTTGATCTCTCTGGGTTGAGATGCCTTCATTGACCTTGGAGAGCCAGTCCCAGACCAGCTTGGATGTCTTCAAAGCACTCACACGGCCATACTGTCCTTTGGTCAGATGACCACAGATGATGTTCTTGGCAGTAGAGTCCAGTTGAACGAATTTCTTGACATCAGCAGCAGTGACACCTTCTCCAGCCTTGGGAACGCCGTTCTCGATGACATACCATAGGTCGACGTCAATGGCTTCAAGATGCATACGCATCTTATTCTTCCAGTAGGGATATTCAGTTCCATCGAAGACGGGGCACGCAGCGGAGACTTTAATTATCCCTGCAGTCGACATAGCTAAAACTCCAGGTGGTTAAACTGAATCACACAGAACAAGGGAGCACCCTGCTCTGATACCAATTGAAAGTGCGTTATATCGACTAGAGGGGGGTGAATAGGCGATTTTTATGAAAGTCTTCACAACGTGGAAGTTATGAAGACAAACAGTAGAGATATGCCTATTACTATGCAGCGGAAGTTAGACTACACTAGGCAAGCCATGGTCAAGTATCAACAGAGTGAAAAGCACAGTGACAAATAGCTGTAGTGTAATTAGGATCAGGTACGAAGATACTATGAAGCCAAACAGATCATACACTCACGTTGTGAAGACAAAAGATAGAATAGGCACGCAATGACTTCACAATGAGTGATCAGTAAGTAAAAGGAAGTGAAGATGAAACCAGTGACTCGTTGAAGACAATGATGTGTTGGAACAATTCCAGTTGCTGTGACAACTGTACGTCTGGTTGGAGCGGCTAGGTATTTAAACCTTAGGACACACAGTCCCGGACACCCAGTCCTGAACACGCAACTCAGGACACCAAGTCCTCACCATATTCTCCTTGAGCTAAGGTCACATAGTCCTCGCCCAATCACTCTGGTAAGTCTTCAAGGTAGACTCCCAAACCTTCACAGACTTCGTTCACTGGCAATCCACAATGTCTCTTGGATGCTCTGAACGCGACGCCTAACCGTCTGGGGATGCATAGTCCTCAAGTGTAATAAGTCTTCAGATCACACAGACAAGAAGACTTAAGTGATGCCCAATGTTCTCTGGCTCTGGGTGGTTAGGGCTTTTCTCCTCGCTAGGAATTTTCTCTCAAAGGCTTCGAGGTGGGTTGCTCTCAAACGACAAAAGCCGTGCACTGAAATCTGAGCAGCCAACCGTTTATGGTTGTAGGGGGTGGGCTATTTATAGCCACTTGGCAACCCGACCTGATTTGTCCGAAATGACCCTGGGTCACTAAGGAACTGACACGTGTCTCAACGGTCAGATTTCAAACTCTCATGGCAACTTTACTTGGGCTACAAGCAAAGCTGACTTGTCTGGCTCTGGACAAGATTCGCTCTCATTGTCTTCACTCGAAGACATAGGTTTTTGGTTTAGGCATCACTTCAGTCATTCTGACTGGTTCTCCTGGACCCCACTTAACAGTACGGTGGTTCCTATGACTCAACACAAAGGAAAAAGAACTACGAAAGATCTAAGTCTTCGAGCTCCATAGGCTTCATAACGTGTCTTCTTTTGTCATAGTCTTCAATGTGAATATCTTCATATACCACCTTTGACTTCAATGTCTTCATACATTTTTAGGGGTCATCTCTGGTAGTAAAACCGAATCAATGAGGGACTTCTACCTGTGTTATCCTGCAATTCTCACAAACACATTAGTCCCTCAACTAGCTTTGTCGTCAATACTCCAAAACCAACTAGGGGTGGTACTAGATGCACTTACACCAGCTATTTCTATGGACCACTGGAGTGCTTCGTCTTAGGTGGACCCATCATACTTGGACCCGTACCGGACTCCGGTCCACGAGCCTCAGGCCGACGAGTCTCGGGTCGCCGAGCCTTCGTCCAATGAGACTCGGGCCCCAGAGTCTTCGTCCCATGAGACTCCGGTCCTAGAGTCTTCGTCCCACGTGACTCCGAAGACTAGTGGCCATGCTGATGGCGAGGACACCTGGTCTGGCGACAGTTATAGCGAGGGCGAGCTGGTTGAGGAGGGCAAGAAGGTCTACCAGCGTGGTGGTACGAAGCTCCCGGCTGTGCCGGTGACCCGCAATCAGAGGTGGTTGATTGAGCCTAACGGGGATAAGTAAGTGCATTTAATCTTTTTTAACCTTTGTCCTTCATGTTTCTTCAAATTAATATATAATGTGTTGGCCTTGTCATACTGCAGGGGTTGGAAATACGCCTCTGGTGCCTGCAGGCCCAACCAGGTCCTTGGTGTGCTTTGCGGGCGCCACTTCCCGGGGTGGGTCACGTTGCCCGGTGAGGGTCAAGTTCCACAGCTAGCACTGAGCTGGGAGCTGTACGTGGCTGCCCCGGCCCCGCCGGAGAGAGGGTCAACGGTGTCTTGTGCGAGACGGTGGCCGACATTGCGAGGCGGCGGTTTTGGGTAATTTCTCCTTTACAGAATTAAAAATTGACATTGCCTAGTGATTGTACTAATCAGTGTTGTCTTGTTCGATTGCATACCTTCTACAGGTGTACCGAAGAACAGGAGGCGGAGGCGGCTAGGGTTCTCGAAGCCGAGTGCAAGCGCCTACTTCAGAACTTACGGCACGAGGCTAGGGTGCAGGCTCTTCGAGACTGTTACGCCTCGACTAACATTAGGAGGGCCAAGAAGAAGTGCCGCGCCAAGTATCCGAGCAAGGAGAAGTACATGAAGGTAATTACCTATTCTTAAGGCCTTGTACTTAGTTTCCTTGATTTCATTCGTAGGCGTAGCACTGAAATTTCTCTTTGCCTAACTTAGGCGCCCCTGAGACGGTGTGAGGATAGGATGGATTGTTGGGAGGAGTTGGTGGATGAGTGGTGCTCTCCCCAATGGCTAGCCGACCACAATAAGGCCAGGGATAAGCATGCCCAAATGCAAGGTGTGCCACACCATCAAGGAAGCTCAAACCTGTTTGAGTACGGGGATCACTGGGTATGTGGTTTGAGCCCTTAATGATTCATGCAATTTCATTCTTCATGCTAGCTTGAGCCCTTAACTAATATGTTGTTCCTCTCTTTTAGGCGAAACACAACAAGAAGGACGTGCCACTGCTATACGACCTCTATGCCATGCCCCACACTGCCCCATTCAAGAAGGCCAATGCATTCTCTAAGGATGACCTCGATCATCCAGAGAGCTTCACCAACATCTCCTCCCACAACAAGCTCGTGAGGTACATAGACCTTGGGAAGGCAACGAAAGGGGATGACTTCAACCCGAGCCAGAGTCCTTTTGATACATAGCTCGTGATGCTATCTGGTGATGGGAGGAAACATGTCTCGGTAGCCTTGGGGATGGACTGATACGTTGTCCTAGAAGTCTCCCGGAGATCAAGAAGCGCCAGACAAGGTCTCTTCCTGAGATACTGCCTTGTCCACGGCCAATGGAGCTCGCCATCGAGGCTAGGGCCCAGGAGCTTCTGGCGGAGGCAAACAGGCAGGCGGCACAGAGGGAGAGGGAGTTGGAGGAGAGGACGGTTAGTCTGTTGGAGGCAGAGAGGAACCGGAACGACGCGTCTCACTGGGCCCTATACGAGCTCCTTGTGGTAAGTTTCTCCCGCATATTAGCCAAATCATGCACGTAATGTTCGTTTCATTACTAACTAATATGACTGACTCGTGAAAACAAAATGTGCAGTCCGTGTGCGAGAAAAACGGTCAGACCCCTCCGCCGATGCCCTAGATTGCTATAGCGGACACGGTGAGTTTCATTTGAATGGTCATTAGTTACTAGTATTCACATTTCAGTTGCATCATGCTAACGAGACATTGCAAATGATCTTTGGTGCAGCACGCCTCCCGACAAGCATCGACCGATCCTTCTCCGCCTCGCACTGGCACAACCCCAACCCTGACCGGTCCTTCTCCGTCTGGCACTGGCGCAAACCCGATAGGTCCTTCACCTCCGTGATGACGGTAAGTTTTCTCTAGTGTTTTGCTTATGAAATGCATAAAGACCTAGAATTAGCTTTATTTCCTCCAAAATGCTTACCATAATGACCTAGACTTAGCTTATCTTCCTCCAAAATGACATAATTAGCTTACTTAGCTCCAAAATGATCTATACTTAGCTTTGTTTCCTTCGAAATGACCTAAGTTAGCTCTAACATGCTAAGTTATCTCTAATATGCTTAGTTACCTAGGTTTTCTCAATAATGACATACACTTAGCTTACTTATATAAAAAGGCATAATTTGCTTACTTAGGTTTGAAATGGCATAACAATCTTGGTAACCTCATATATGTCATATAGTTAGCTTATTTCCTCGAAAATGGCATAATAAGCCTAATTAGCTCCAAAATGATCAGTTTTACCTAAGTTAGCTCCAAAATGACCTAAGTTAGCTCTAAAATGCTAAATTAGCTCTAATATGCTTAGTTACATGGGTTAGCTCAATGAAGACCTATACTTAGCTTACTTATGTCAAAAATGGCATAATATGCTTAGTTAACTCAAAAATGGCATTATTAGCTAGGTTAGCTCCAAAATGACCCATTTTACCTAGGTTAGCTCCAATATGATCCATTGTACCTAGGTTAGCTCCAAAATGACCAAGTTTACCTAGGTTAGCTCCAATATGACCCATTTTACCTAGGTTAGCTCCAAAATGACCTATTTACCTATCTTAGCTCTAAAATGACCTACACACTTAGCATTTTTACCTAGCTTAACTAAAAAATGGCATTTTTACCTACCTTAATTAGAAGAAGGAGAAGATAAAGAAGAGGAGAGGAGAAAAAGAAAGAGAAGATAAATTCTTCTTCTTCTTTACCTTCTTCCCTTTCTTCTTTTTCTTCTAGCTAGTCTTCTTATTTTTCTAACTTTCTTCTTTCCCAATTTGCAGATTTGCTTTAGATGAGGAGCTTGCGTTCATGGAGTCTACTCTTCTCCTTGTGCTTCTTTTATGTCTTTGGATACTTGTTGCAAACTTGTTGTTGGATATGTATGTATGGATGAAACCATTTTATGTTGGATATGTTGTTGGATAACTTGTTGTTGGAAACTTGTTATATATATGTTGTTGGTATCTTTGTTTTGTTGGATAACTTGTTGGATAACAATCGATCAAAACAAAGGCAGGAGTAGGGTGTTACATCGATCATGAGGGCTCGAACCAGGGTAAATTCATCGTGTGTGATACCATATGGAACATCCGGTCATGTTCTCCATCCTACTATGCTACTACGTTTTTAGTACGTCAGTTGGCACGTAAGTGTAACACCCCCGATGTAACTTACCATATTTGCACTCCAACTCTTGCCATTTTCGGCTCTAAGTTATGATATTCCCTCGTGGTTGGGTTTTGTCTTCGTTTTGCATTTTTTCCATGTCATGCATTTCATATCATGTCATCATGTGCATCGCATTTGCATACGTGTTCGTCTCATGCATCCGACCATTTTCCCCGTTGTTCGTTTTGCAATCCGACACTCCTACGTCCTCCGGCGCCCCCTTTTGTCTCTTTTCGTGTGCGAGTGTTAAACCTTCTCGGAATGGATCGAGATTTGCCAAGCGGCCTTGGTACACCACCGGTAGACCGCCTGTCAAGTTTCGTTCCATTTGGAGTTCGTTTGATACTCCAACGGTCAACCGGGGAACCGTAAAGGCCTCGTGTATGTTGCAGCCCAACACCCCTTCAAAGTGGCCCAATAACCCATCCTAACCCCCTCCATCCTCTCGGCCGTTCGATCACGATCGCGTGGCCAAAAATCGCACTCTATTTGGACTTTCCTAGCTCCCTCTACCTATATAAACACCTCCCCCTCCGAAATTCGCAGTCCAAAACCCTAGATCCAATCCCTCTGCGCCGCCGGACACGTCCGCCGCCGGCCGGACGCGTCTGCCACCCCCCTCAGCCACTCCGAGCATGCCACGTGTCCCTGGACCCGTCCCCGCCGCCGCGGCCCGGCGAGCCCAAGGAGGGCCCGCCCGAGCCCAGCCGCCCGTTGCCCGCGGTCGCCGCCACCTCGCGCCGCGCCTGCTGCCGCCCGACGACCGCCATCGTCGCTCCGCCGCGCCGCCTTCGCCACCTCGGCGTCTGCGTCCGCCGCCCCCGCGCCATCTCCGGTGCTCCGCCGCCCTGCTCGAGGGCCACCGCCGCTCGCAGGCGCGCGCCACCGCTCCTCCACCGACATCCGTGAACTCCGGCGACGTCCTCCCCATCTCCGGCGCCGGATCCGCGTTCTCCGGCGAGCCCCCACACCTCTCCAGCTCTGGCCACCGTGGTGTCCGACTCCGACGATCCTAGGGAACCGCACCACCCCAAACCCTAGATCTGAGGTTGACTCCCCCCTTTTTTGCTCTAAGTCCCTTTTCTGTAGCATTTTTAGCCCATGTTCATCAGGCAATAACTCCTCATCCATAGATCCGTTTTGCATGCATGATATATCGAAATGTTCATCAGGATGTGCTCTTCATTTTGTTCCATTGTGACATGCTTGTTTGAGTCCATCTTGATGCCCAAATTGTTGATGCAAGAGTGCTATAAAATGTTAGTTCCTGTTAGTTAGCAGATTATGAGCATTTGTCATTTTTGCTACATTTGTTGTGTGCTGCATATGGGCATGAGCTCTACATGTGTTTTGGGATATGCCATGCCATCTTTACAGGGGTGTATGCCATGTATTTTTTGTGATCAATGTGGTGAATAGCACAAGCATGCAAAGTAGCTCTCGTGATATTGCTGTTTTCAGAGACTTGAATTTCACTAAGTCTTTGCTCTGCTGTTATTTTTATGCCATGTATTCATGTTGCTACAGTGAGATCCAGGCTTCTTTTGAGTATGATCAGTAAGGATGATTTGGGAATATGGTTGTGCTCTATCCATCCATGCCCCTGTTTGCATTTATGGAGTGACCTAGCATGACTCAATCTTACTCTACTTTTGCTATAAAATGTTCCTGGCAGATTGTTTACGTGTTAATCAATTTTGCCAAGGCTGTTGTAGTTGATCCATGCATGCTTTAAGTTTGTTCTTGTTTTGGTTAGCTTCATGAACATGTCTTCTTGCTGGTAGTATACTTAGCTTGACATGCAATGCCTTGTGTTCAGTGAATCGAGCTCACAAACCTGCCTTCATAATTCTGTTTTTGCCATGTCCAGTTTTCTGCTAAGTCGAAATCTGTTAACGAAACTTGCTATGTTTACATGGGTGCCATCATATCTTCTGATCCTTTTTGGCTTATGGTCAGTAAGTGACTTTTGTTATATGCTTTGAGTAGATTCATGCCATGCCTTGTATTGCTATGTTCTGTTCCTGTAGCATGTTGTTATCTTGCTCTAAACATTGCTTCCTGATGTTAATTCCTGGCTTGTTGTTATTTTCACTAAGTCTGTGATGCTGATATCTTTTGTACTTTTGCCATGCTTGTTTGAACCTGCTATTGTGTGATTTAGCCGTACCTCAGTGTTCATCTTTTGTCAAGCATCTTGAGTAGATCACTGCCGTGTGCTTTGTTGCTATGTTGGAGTGCATTATCTTAGTTTCTTGTTGCCTTCTAGATGGCATCATGCTGTTAATCGTAGAATTGTGCCATTATTGTTTTGCTTGCCATTTGCAAATCATGCATCCGATTCCGGTGATCTTTATATCGATTTTGACCGAAATCAACTCATCTTTCCAGCGGAGCACTTGGTTTGCAAAGTTGATGCCTTGTTCAATCTTTTCCTTCCGGAGCATGCATATGCATTGCATATCACATCCCGCATATCATGCCATGTTTTGCATCAAGTTGCTGGCGCATTGCATTGTGGTTGATTGTGGTTTCCTTTGCTTGTGTTATTGCCTTGGGTAGAGCCGGGAGACGAGTTCGTGATCGAGGAAACCGTTGATTACGCTTACGAGGATTAGGCTTTCGTTAACTCGGAGAACTTTGCAGGCAAGATGACCATACCCTCGAAATCACTTCTATCTTTGCTTGCTAGTTGCTCGCTCTATTGCTATGCCGCGATACCTACCACTTGCTATATCATGCCTCCCATATTGACATGCCAAGCCTCTAACCCACCTTTCCTAGAAAACCGTTGTTTGGCTGTGTTACCGCTTTGCTCAGCCCCTCTTACAGCGTTGCTAGTTGCAGGTGAAGATGGAGTTTGTTCCTTGTTGGAACATGATTATTGTTGGGATATCATTATTATATCTTGTTTAGTTTAATGCATCTCTACACTTGGTAAAGGGTGGAAGGCTCGGCTTTATGCCTGGTGTTTTGTTCCACTCTTGCCGCCCTAGTTTCCGTCATACCAGTGTTATGTTCCTTGATTTTGCGTTCCTTACGCAGTTGGGTTATAATGGGAACCCCTTGAAAGTTCGCCTTGAACAAAACTCCTCAAGTAAGGCCCAACCTTGGTTTTACAATTTGCCACCTTAGCCCTTTTTCCCTTGGGTTCCGCGGACTCAAGGGTCATCTTTATTTTAAACCCCCGGGCCAGTGCTCTTCTGAGTGTTGGTCCAACCTGTCAGCAGCCGGTGGCCACCAGGGGCAACTCTGGGTTGGCCTACCGGAATCTTGGATAATCCAGTGTGCCCTGAGAATGAGATATGTGCAGCTCCTATCGGGATTTGTCGGCACATTCGGGTGGCTTTGTTGGTCTTGTTTTACCATTGTTGAAATGTCTTGTAATCGGGATTCCGAGTCTGATCGGGTCTTCCTGGGAGAAGGAATATCCTTCGTTGACCATGAGAGCTTGTGATGGGCTAAGTTGGGACACCCCTGCAGGGTTTTGAACTTTCAAAAGCCGTGCCCACGGTTATGGGCAGATGGGAATTTTTTAATATCTGGTTGTAGAAAACCTAACACTTAACTTAATTTAAAATGAATCAACCGCGTGTGTAGCCATGATGGTCTCTTTTCGGCGGAGTTCGGGAAGAGAACACGGTCTCGTGTTATGCTTGAACGTAAGTAGCTTCAGGATCACTTCTTGATCTTTATAGCTTCTCGACCGTTCTTTGCCTCTCTTCTCGCTCTCATTTGCGTGAGTTAACCACCATTTATGCTAGTGCTTGCTGCAGCTCCACCTCACTACCCCCTTTTCCTACCTTAAGCTTAAATAGTCTTGATCGCGAGGGTGTGAGATTGCTGAGTCCCCGTGACTCATAGATTACTTCCAAAACCAGATGCAGGTGCCGACGATGCCAATGCGGGGGACGCTACCGAACTTAAGTGGGAGTTCGACGAGGATTCGGGATGTTACTATGTGTCTTTTTCGGACGATCAGTAGAGGAGCCCAGTTGGGGCGGTCGGGGATCTATGATTTTGGGGTTGTCTTTACTTTGGTTCCGTAGTCGAACCTTGATTGTATTCTGGATGATTTTATGCTATATTTATGTATTGTGTGAAGTGGCGATTGTAAGCCAACTCTTTATCCCTTTCTTATTCAGTACATGGGATGTCTAAAGATTACCCCTCTTTCGACATGCCTACTATGCGGTTATGCCTCTAAGTCGTGCTTCGAGACGTGGGAGATATAGCCGCATCGTGGGTGTTACAAGTTGGTAATCAGAGCCTTCCCTGACTTAGGAGCCCCCTGCTTGATCGAACCTTTGACGTTGTTGAGTCTAGAATTTTTTTTGAGTCTTATAGGATTATATATATCGGAGAGTAGGATTCTTTTTACTCCTCAGTCCCTTCGTCGCTCTGGTGAGGCCTCCTGACGTAGAGTTTTGACTCTTCTCTCCTCAAATTGCACGAATTTTTTTTAGGATCACGCGGGTATCTTGGAATCATTCTGATGGTTTTGTGACGAGAACATTGTTCTTGGTGCCTCCTGACATTTAGGGGTTGTGGCAGTGTCCCGGGGAGTTGAGCTCCGAGGTGTTGTCGTCACAATTTTATCGTTGCAGTTTTGGAATACCTGAGTTCGCCGTCATCGAAAATCTCCTTTATGCAGTTGTTGGTGAGATAACCTCGACGACACCCAGTACTGGGGTGGGAGTTCGGGAGTATTGCCATAACTCGTATAACAGATGCTTTTCGAAGGTTGAGGTAAATGATTTCCGAAGGTTTCTTGGTTATGTGTTGAAGGATGGATACAGCTGGATGTAGGATTTGCTAGTTTTGGGTGAGATATTATGCTTCCCCTGTATCCCCAACACCTGATTGCATAACCAGAAAGTTTCGGGAGTTTTATAGGTGGGAATTCATGTAGCTCTAGTATTTCTTCCCGCAGATATTTGGTTTGTGATTGGGTAATCCTTACCAAATATTTGTTCATGTTCGTACCTTGTTGCTTTATTCATCTACCTTTATCTAAGTGGCTTCTCAACTTATGGAAGTGTGATGATTTACTTTGGAATGCATTTGTCCATCCTTGTTCGAATGTTAAGGCTATATGTTGCAATTTCGATCCATTGATTCAGCTTGAATATATGTCTTTCAAGATGCTAACGGATGTCACCCTCTTCATGATGGCTCCTCCAACGCGTCAGAATCCGGAACCTCCGCCACCACCTCCACCTCCGGAGGCATGGCAAGCTGTCATGGCCGCCACCTCGCAAACTAGCCGAAGTCCTTTAGTAACTGTGTCGAGGCCACAGACGCTGACGATTGGCTCGTGGATATCTGCAAACATTTTGAGTGTATTAATGTCAGTCCTGAGGACTTTGTCAAGTTTGCTTCGTTTCAACTCAAAGACCAAGCTGCTGAGTGGTATCAACAATACAAAGATTCTAGAGGAGGTCGTGTGATTACCTGGGATGATTTCCGCCGAGACTTCAAAGCTCACCACATTCCACAAAGTGTTGCTGAGAGTAAGCGCGAGGAGTTCCGCAATCTCAAGCAAGGCAGCTTGTCTGTTTACCAGTACAACATCCCGTTTCAGAGGCTCGCTCGCTTCGCTAAACAAGATGTCCCTTACGAGAAGAGCATGATTTATCAATTCAGAGGTGGTCTCAGAGAAGATCTGCAACTAGCTCTCGTGCTTTTTGAGCCGACCGAGTATGATGAATTCTACAACATGGCACTAAAGCAAGAAGCTGCTCAGCTCAAGTGTGATGCATCTAAGAAGAGAGTCAGGGATGCAACTCCTTCTTCTTAAACTCAAGTGGCAGCTAAGCAGCAAAAGTTCTGGTTGCCTCCTCCTCCCCCGTTCCGCCAGCCTTATCAACAGAAGAGTAAAGGTGGCAATGGATCTTCCCACCCACCCAACCCTGGCTATCAGAACAAAGCGCAGTCTTATGCTCCAAGGTCAACTGCTCCTTATCACCGGCCGCTCTCAGAGGTTACTTGCAACAAGTGTCAGCAGAAAGGGCACTATGCGAACAAATGCTTCAACCAAAGGCGCCTTCCGCCTCCTCCTCCTGTGAGATCTGCCAGCAATGCAGTGGTCAAGCATAATCCCAAGTTTGCAAAGGTCAACATGATGAACGCAGCTCAGGCAGAGGACTCTTCAGAAGTAATCATGGGTAATCTTCCTGTTATTGATATTCCTGCAAAAGTTCTTTTTGACACTGGTGCATCACTTAGTTTCATCTCAAGACCATTTGCATCTAAGCATGAGTTGGCTTTCCATGTTTTGCCTAGTCCGCTAGCAGTTGTCTCACCGGGTAAACGCATGAACGCTAACTCCATGGTTCCGGATGTGTCTATCAAGATGGGCGACTATAAGTTTCTGTCTTCTCCAATTGTTCTTGGCGACTCAGATATTGATCTAATTCTCGGCATGGATTGGCTTTCTAAGAACAAGGCTCAACTTGATTGTGCTGCCAGGCAGATACAATTGGCACACTCGTTTGAGGATGTGATCATCTATGCCACTCATGACGATACCATTCGGTTGTTTTCTCTCAATGAGAAGGGCGAGTTGAATGCCATCTCTCAGATTTCAGTCATTTGTGAATATCAAGACGTCTTTCCAGCACGGAGCCTGTTTGCAAACGTCCTTACAAGCTTGGGCCAGAAGAGTTGAAGGAGCTGAAGAAACAACTCAATGAACAAGAGCGTATGGGTCTGATCCGACGAGTTCTTCTCCATGGGGTTGTGGTGTTCTTTTTGTCAAGAAGAAGGATGGCACAGACTGACTTTGTGTCGACTACCGCCATTGAACAAGAACACAATAAAGAACAAGTACCCACTTGAAGGAAATATGCCCTAGAGGCAATAATAAAGTTATTATTTATTTCCTTATATCATGATAGATGTTTATTATTCATGCTATTAACCGGAAACATAATACATGTGTGAATACATAGACAAACAGAGTGTCACTAGTATGCCTCTACTTAACTAGCTCGTTGATCAAAGATGGTTAAGTTTCCTAGCCATTGACATGGGTTGTCATTTGATTAACGGGATCACATCATTAGGAGAATGATGTGATTGACATGACCCATTCCATTAGCTTAGCACACGATCGTTTAAGTATGTTGCTATTGCTTTCTTCATGACTTATACATGTTCCTATGACTATGAGATTATGCAACTCCCGTTTATCGGAGGAACACTTTGTGTGCTACCAAACATCACAACGTAACTGGGTGATTATAAAGGTGCTCTACAGGTGTCTCCAAAGGTACTTGTTGGGTTGGCGTATTTCGAGATTAGGATTTGTCACTCCGATTGTCAGAGAGGTATCTCTGGGCCCTCTCGGTAATGCACATCACTTAAGCCTTGCAAGCATTGTAACTAATGAGTTAGTTGCGGGATGATGTATTACGGAACGAGTAAAGAGACTTGCCGGTAACGAGATTGAACTAGGTATTGAGATACCGACGATCGAATCTCGGGCAAGTAACATACCGATGACAAAGGGAACAACGTATGTTGTTATGCGGTCTGACCGATAAAGATCTTCGTAGAATATGTAGGAGCCAATAT